>NW_020837952.1:51576724-51585016 GCF_003676395.1 Aethalodelphis obliquidens
CTCCTCCCCTCCCCCTCCTCCCCTCCCCCTCCTCCACCACGTCCTCCCCTCCTCCCCTCCCCCTCCTCCTCCTCCCCCTCCTCTTCCTCCACCACTTCCTCCTCCTCCACCACCTCCTCCTCCACTACCTCCTTCCCTCCCCTCCCCTCCTCCCCTCCTCCTCCTCCCCCACCTCCTCCACTGCCTCCTCCCCTCCACCTCTCCCTCCTCCCCTCCCCCTCCTCCTCCTCCTCCCCCTCCTCTTCCTCCACCACCTCCTCCTCCTCCACCACCTCTTCCTCCTCCCCCTCCTCCTTCTCCTCCCCCCCTCCTCCTCCACCACCTGCACCACATGCCTTGAAGGCATCAACGGGCCCCAGCGATGGCCCACCACCACCTGATCATCAGCAAAAGGGCATGCATTCTTTAGATTCAGGAATACCCCTGCAGTACAGCATAACACTAAAGGTTCAACTAGAAAAGGTTACATTATACCTGAATAGCAAGTTCAGTGCAATCCAAAATCACCACCACCACCACCACCCACCACTTACAGGGTAGAGACAGCATGGTCCAGGCAGACGGTAAAACACTGAAGATTCCCCAGAGCCATGAGATGCCATCTTTACTGAAGGGCTCCCACACTCCGGGCAAGCCAGCCATCTGGAAGCTCGGGGAACACGGTGCAGAAAAGCACAGCAGGAGAAGCCAGTCCAAGGACAGATACAGTTCAGCGCCCAGTATCAGGAGAAGCTTGAAGGAAAGACCGCCTGAACTGTGTTTTGAAGGAAAAACAGAAGCGTCCCAAGCAAATAAAGAGGGAAAGAGTTTATCAGCCAGAAGGAGAGGTAGGTGCACAGCTTGGCAGATTTGGGGGAAAGTAAGCAGTGAAGAAGGAAAATAATGAGTTGGCGATTGGTGGGTGGTGGGTGGGGTTGGCAAGAGAAGATGCGGCTGCAGAGAGAGGCAGGGGCCAGTTCACAACAAGCTTTGTGTGTCCTGATAAGAAAGATGGATGCTTGCCAGTGGCTGAGAGTGAGCCAGTGAGGGTAAATACACAGAACATCCTAGAAAAGCCCTCGTTCTTTAAAGATTCCAAATAAAGACTCCCTATAAGGAATTGGACTCTCCTATTTGAAAAATTCTGTTATCCAGAATGGCTTACTCCACGTTTCTGAAAAGTGTGTCCTGTAATCTCTCAGCAAGGCCCTCCTCGGGCAGAGACACACCACCAGTCACGGGAAGCACGGCCCAGCTTCACTTTTAAGGTGGATCCGGAGCCCACATGTCAGAGTTCCAATAACTTCGCCCTCGGCCCTCCGCAGCTGCTTCAGGAACCACTCATGAGGAAAAGAAAAATTTTCTACATTCTACCCCTTATTGGGTGTCATCCTAGACTAGGTAAAAAGGTTGTTCTATCACCCTGGGCTCATCTGAACAAACCCCCAATAAGAGAGGCTGCGGAGAGGACATTTTCAGCCCAGCCCCATCCCCGCGCCCAGCCCAGCCAAGGGAGGAAGTGCCATTCTAAGAACTACTGCTACTGTCACAAGCAGACTTTATTCCAGTGATGCTTCCCAGTGGGCAATGAAAACCATCTCGCACTTCAGTCCCAATGACTGGGATCAGAGGAAATCCCAAAGCTTCCCTCTGTGTCCATCCGCCTGTACCAGTTCTAGCTCAGTGGCCTTTAGAACTTCATATCCGAACTAGTACAAAAGCCTGTTCAGCGACCTCCCTGCTACCATGTCTCCCCACGCCAATCTGGCCCCGAAACTGCCACTAGGTTCATCTTCCTAAAACAGAGCTTTGCGTACACCATCCTCCAGATCGAAAGTCGTCCTGCCTTCCAAAAGTCCACAGCCCCAATCCACCTTCCAACTTCATCTCCAGCTCCTCGCTAATGGAAACCCAAGCTGACTTACTTTGTAACCCCAGAATTCATATTTGTGCATTCATCAACCTAGCTGGCTGCTCTACCTCCCTTTAACTCTTCCATTCAAATCTTAATCATCCTGGGTCCAAGGACCCAAGGCAAATCCTACCTCCACTGCCTTTAAGCAGCTAAAGTAAGCTCCCGCCTCTGATTTCCCATCAACTTTGGGTTCCAATAATCCACAACCATTCACTGCACTGCCACATCATTCCTATTGTCGCTCTGAACTGTTCACTTGAATCTTCTATCGTTGTTTAACTTCTCACACATTTTTTTTTTCCCAATCTAACTATGTTGCTTGAGGGCAAGGACAGAAGGCTTTCAATTTAATTGAATAAATGTTTATTGAAGGATTCCTAAGTGCTACAAGTGTAGCCGGATGGGTACAACCCAGTCCCAGTGCTTTTTAAGGCACTTACACATAAGGAAAAGAATAGGGAAAGTATACAGATATTGACAATGCCAAGTAGAAGGGAACAGGCATGGCCTTTGGGGTGTCTTAGGTGATGCTCCCTGTCACTCTATCCTTCCAGCTCCTATCACTAAGACCCAATCTAATACTATCTCCTTCTTTGACTCCCTCAAGCGTAATGCTACCAAGACACAGTGCCCACTGCCCTGTCCATGTCTTTATTAGTATTTACGTCCCTCTCCAAGACGAGGCTACTAGATGACACAGGCAGGTGATTTCCTCACCTCCCTGTTCCTGATGTCAAGCCGACACCTCTCAGGGCAGGAGTTTCACGAATGCTGGCGGATGAGTGAATGCTGGCTTAGTAGATGTTAACCAATACCATCAAGGAGACAGAGTGTATGGGGCCTGTAGGCAGGAAGCAGAGATTCTGACTAGAGTCCAGGTCAGCACAGAGACAGCAGACACAGGAGGCAGAACAGCTGTGAGTCAAGTCCTGGCTCCACGCTCCACAGCTGTGTGACCTGGGCAAGCCTCAGCTTCCATACCTGGAAAATGGAAGAGGAAGACCACCCACCTCGTAGGGTTACCATAAAGATGAAATGACACAAAATGGTCAAACAGAAGAGCGCCTGGCACAAAAGCAGAGCACGAAGAACGTGTGTGAGGAGAAGACTGAAGGTGAGTATGCTGGATGGAAGGGCAGGGAGCAGAGAACAGACAACCAGAAAGCAGGGGGTGTGAGAAGGCAGAGCAGAGCCTTGGGCCACATAAGGTGGTCAGGAAGCAGGGGCTCTGGCTCTGCCTCCCCTCTGGATAATTTGACCTCCCCAGCCTTAGTTTCCAGAGCTGTGAAATGAAGGTCGAGCGGGCTCAAGGGTCTCCTGCAGCCCCCGAGCTGTCTCAACATCACAGGTCTGCCTTCCACTTATGGAGGAGGCATCCATAAGTACTTTCAAAGCCCAGGTGGGAAGGATTCGCACCAACAGAGAAGGGGGAGAAGATGCCAAGATGGCAGAGAGGAGGAGAGTCCTTCCTACTGGATGAAAAGCACTCGAGTCCCCCCTGTTTTCTCGGGCCCACTTCGTCCTCTGAACGTGGGAGCCCTGCCCCGATCCACATCTAAGTCACTGCACATTCATCACCGGTGCCGGGAAGATCATAGCCCACAATCCATCCTAAGGTATTTAAGATGCTTTTCAAGGCGCCCTGACATGCACACACGAACAAGCATTAGAGCCTGTTCACTCCTCCCAGGCCAGATAAGTCAAAATCCCTACAAACTCAGAGGAAAGGAAACACATGCCGCATTCCAGGATTGTACTTTCCTTGCCTTTTTACAAAGCCATCAATGTCTGCACCACAACAATGAATCCCTAAGAGAATTCATTTCGCTGATCTGAAACGTCCTTCACATTTTTAAAATAACAGCTTTCGGGAGAGGTCTGAAGGAGTCCAAGGCTGTGAGTCTGCTGGTATCCACTCACCTCTCCCTCCCCAACACCCCCACCCCGGAGCTGGAAACACAACTCGGAACGCAAATCATTCTGTGTGGACACAACTGTTTATTCAGTGTAGACCTACTAGGTACCAGGCACCATGCCTGGAAGCAAGAAAAGCCCCTTCCTGCTTATCACTCGGGTTGCGCCTCTCTTAGCTCCCCAGACAACCACAAAATACCATTCCCTTCCCAGATGAGAGCTGACATCAGTGGAGGAGGCTGGTACACAAACAGTGTTGGCAGATTAAGGACCTACGCAACTGTTCTGGAAACAAAAGCGGGGAGGGGATGGTTCCCAGTCAGCCACAAAAATGTTAACCTTAATAATAACAAACGTGTTTAATGCATCAAGGCAGTCTCTAATAACACTGAAGAGTCCACAGGATTCGCTACTGATTTTAAATTAAAAAGAAAAAAAAAGAAACTAGGAAGAATGAAATCCCCGCATGCCTGTGTTCTGCTGTAAATTCCCCTAAGTTCTAATGCTACCGTGAGAGCTGGAAAGATCAGAAGTCCTTTCTTCCCGATTGGCCTGGGTATGTCAAAAAAGGACTCTGTTAAAGAGCAAGGCTCGCCCAGTAGCCAGGGCTCCATCTCCATGTGCGTTTGCTGCGCGTCCAAAGCGCAGCCCCATAATGCGACGAAAAAGGCTAAAATCATGGGTGAGGCTGCACTTCCCATTCTAGCCCCAGTCTGTGATTATCTACCACTCCAGGTTACCCAAAATTACCTCTGGAGCCTTAAACGCCTTACATTTTCTTTCATTCCTAGAACCAATTCTTTTTTGGAAACTTTCACAAGCGATGAAGGAACAAAAAAAACCAAAAGCCCTAGATATTTCGTGAGCGAGCACAATTTCGAGGGTTTTTCCTGTAAACATCTCATGCATATCGCCTCTACCATATACTTAGGCGGAACAAAATTAATTCCATGTCTCTGAAACTAGGAAAACTCAGAATCCTGGAAACGCTTACCTGATTTCCTTTTTAAACCACTTCTGTTCCTGATATATCCTTAGAGGCAGAATGTGAGGGTGATTGAGGAACTCATGCAGGTGGTACTTACGACTGCGATCTCCAGGATGAACAGTGGTTAAACCAGAAACCTGCCCCCAGTAAGTGAGCAAAGTAACACCATGTGGTCTGTCAGTGGTTACAAAGTTTATGTAACTACTGTCCTTCTTTCTGTAACACAGTTCAATATTAGGCTCCTTGGCAGGTGAACCTGCTGAGTTATTTACTAAAACATGGAAAAGTTTGTATTTGAAAAACCCTTGGTTTTCTGTAACAGGTAAGGCTCCCAAAAGCATCCACCATGATTGCATTAATCAAATAACCTGAAATACAATTAAGGGACTAGCTGTTAAAAAGATGCTTGCTATGAATCCTTTCTGTAAAATAAAAATCCTTTTGTACCCCAAACAATTACTTCTCTTAAATTATTTGCTTTTAAAAAGATTTATAAGCCAAATTCTCCTAAAATAGGGCATTCTTACACTTAGCTTCAATTATGGAATAAACAGTTGAAGAGTGAAAACCAAATTCTCCCAATTCTCCTAAAACAGGGCATTCCTATGCTTACCTTCAAGGTTGAAATAATAATGTCACAAACCTTACATTTATAATTGTACTTAACTTCAAATCTCCTCTTTCCAATAAGCACTGCCCTCTCCACCCAGGACAGCATCAGTGCCAGAATGGTGAGGAAGCTTCTCTCTAGCAACGCAAATTTGATGGCATAAAATTAAGTCGGTTTGCAATTTTCCTGACTCGCACTTTTACACAATTGCTTTTCTGAATCTGTTTTTCTTCCCAACATTCCTCCCTTCACACTCACCCCCCAGCTCCCCCTACGAGGTAACCTCCCTGGCAAAATGAGAAGATTCCCCTTTCCCTGTTAGAGCCCAGGCTTTGCAGAATCCCACAGCTCAACTCATCTTTCATTGACTTAATTTGGAAACAATTAAAATTTTCAGCACTGCTTTTTATCACAAAGCACATCATCGCAAGCAGTTCTCAAAGAGTAGGTAACATTCCCAAACCCACTGGTTCCCATAATACATAAGAAGTTAGCAAGCAAGCCCAGCTGCTTATGAATGGCTTAAGGTATCAGAGAAGTTCTAATGCAGTCTACAAGTCTATGGAATCTACAACCAACGCAGAAAAGACTTTGTGGTTCTTCTCTTCAGCACTGCATACTTGTAGTGTCTGATATTTCAAGGTAGAGTATACCTTGGAACTGGTCAGGCCTCTAGAAAACCTAAATAGTCTGAGCTTTGCCACTAACTTAGGCAAGCCCTATCTCTGAGCCTCTATATTCCTAGTTACAAGACGAAAAACGCACTGAAGTTTGGAGACAGCACCTGCAGCCCAGAGAGGTCAAGACATATTCTAAGGTCACACAGCAAATTAGCAGAGGATGATGCAAGATGAGAACCCAGATCTCCAAATTTTACTTATACCACCCTGCCTACCAGTCAACTCAACTCAGGGAAGGATGACAGAGACAAAACAAACACATACATACATACACACACACACACACACACACACACACACACACACACACACACTGGGGCTTCTTCTACCTCCACTGCCCTCCTGGCTCCTGTTTCAGAAAAACTAAATATATTTGACCCTGGGGATCGCTCTAACAACTGCAGTTTTCCATTCTCTCTAATATCCTCTGGCCATTACATCGTTGCATCTCTTCCTTACTTCATAGTTTCCTCATTCCACAAAACACACACATAGGCAGGCCCACACCCATCCTCAAAACTATAAAACTCTTCCTTTTCCAACAGCAAAGAAAGTTGAGGCCAGAACTGAGATGATTCAAACACAAGAACCTTGTTCAAATGTTAACTGCAGCCATAACTTTACCCAGAAGTAAATATGACAAAATAGAATACACTCTCACAGGGAAAAATTTGTGTCCCTCTGCCAGTCTATCATTTGTCAAGTAACTCTGTCATTTCTCCCACTGCTGCATAATCACGTAATGAAAGCCCCAGATGTCATTCACATACACAAGAGGGCAGACTTCGGGTTGATAAGGGACCCTTTCTTTATTTGCGTTGCTAATAGTTTTTTATAGAACAGGCAAAATGCTATATGTAGAAGGATAAAGGGCAAAAAAGAAAATGTCCTTTTCTGTTTGTAATAACAATGTGGGATAATCAACTGGTACTCTTGGACCTTATCCAGACACCGTTCTTGCCAGGGCTTGAATACACAGAGCATGAAACTAGGAATCCTATTAAATTATTTCCCTGCTAACACCAAGCTTTCCTCTTCCAGAACAGCCCCTCTTCCAGCCACACTACTGACTGTTCTCCATTCACACTACATATTTTAAGGTTCTTTCTGCATGGGATTCCCTCCTGTTCTACTATCCTGGCAAACTCAAGGTTTTACTTTGAACAAACCTGTACGTGAGAGTTCACAGCAATGGTTCAACATCTGCCTGCCCCCAAAAGACTATAAACTAATCGTGGACCCTCTGCAGCCTCTACACAGAGCATGGCATCTGTCACATAATAGACATTCAGCTGTTACTTGCTAAGTTAAAAGGAGAAAAGTCTCTCCAAATGTCAATGTGGTCCGGGAGGAACAGAGGACCTGAGTACCTCTCAATGTCAAATACTCTGGAGCAGAACCGCAAAGCCTCATCGACACTAGCAGATCCCGTGAGGTGGCTGTATCGCCAAGGGGTGTCAATGGCAGGGTGCCTGGAGTTCTCAGTCCCCTGGGTCTTACAGCCCTGGCCCTATGTGCTCCCCACTCTGAGAATCTCTGGCTGCAAAGACACCTTCACCTTATTCATGGACCCTAAGGAAGGCCAGGATCCTGCGTCACTTTCTTCCTCCACCTCTGCCATGTGGCTTCCTTGACATTCATAAGACTTCATTCATGCCTTAAGATCACAGTATATAAATTCCCCATGACCAGTTTTCACTAGCTGATGCTCAATGGAAAATTTAATAGTGTTCTCCTGTTCCAATCTCTAACCCCTTGGCTATACTGCACCTATGAGAATCAACCTACAAAGCCTTCGATAGCTGAAATAAAGCTTTATGCTGACCACTTCCCTATGCCACAGCAAAAGGTCTCCTCAAACTACCTAAATATGCACTGTACATATGAGTAAAGGATCCCAAATGCAGTCTACCAGACTCCAGAGTTCTAGGAAATGTAATAACTCATGCAGGTGCACAGATCCAAACGCTGAGTCTAACTCTATATGCTGCACTGGGTCTTTAAGAATGCAGGAAGTCTTGGGCTTCCCTGGTGGCACAGCGGTTGAGAGTCCGCCTGCCGATGCAGGGGGCACGGGTTCGTGCCCCGTTCCGGGAGGATCCCACATTACGGGAGGATCCCACGTGCCGCGGCGCGGCTGGGCCCCCATGAGCCATGGCCGCTGAGCCTGCGTGTCCGGAGCCTGTGCTCCGCAACGGGAGAGTCC
>NW_020837952.1:51585416-51643438 GCF_003676395.1 Aethalodelphis obliquidens
TGTTGACATCTGCCTCTCTTCGTGCCAGTATTCTGAGTTAGGTAGTCTCTTCTTAGACTCTTTCTCCAACCTTTCCTGTCTGCCCACCTCTGGAGTCAGCTTTGATAAGACTTGGCCACAGTGGGTAAGCCTGGGCCATGCGGCTTTGTTCTTCAGCGGAAATAGAATTATCTTCAATTTCTGCTGGAAGACACCTAGACACTAATGATTTAATACCGTTGAAAGTGCAGAGAGAGCATCTGAGATGAAAGTGCAACCACACTGCCAAATGTTACGTTACATCTGTATACATACAAGGTATGTGCTTTTAAGGGGACAACAGTGAGAAATTTTAAGTTTAATGGAGTCAGTTCTAGACTCCATCTAGAATGGAGGCAGCATGATTTTATGAAGATGGCAGATGTGCAGCCCAAAAACCAAAGGGGGGAGTTTTGATTACAAACCCCCGGGAACTTAGAGTTAGCACGGTCTAATACCCAAAGGATGGAGTTTGCAGGAGGTTCTGTCTCCCCAAAATTTATAGCCCTCACTTACTTAGAGACTATCACTGAGTCTGCTCAGTCTCACATAATACTCTGCAGTTAACCTGTTCTGAGCTGCCCAAATGACACTTCAGATGTAAGCAGGCCCATCGCTTAAGCGTTCGGAATCCCCTCATTAGTGCAAGCATGCATTGGGTAGCAAAAAGTTAGGTTCCTGAGCCTTCAAGACAAACCACAGCCTTTTGTAACACAGGTTCTTCAGTGGTGGAATAGAAAACTAGTCCCCCCTAGTGTCCTGCCACTGTAGGTGGCTGAAGGATGGAGACACTCCTGCATCAACTTTCAAGCACAGCTCAGGAACCCAGAACCACAGGAAACCTTCACCTCCTTCCCAAGAGGTGGAAGCACTCCTGGGACCTACGATGAGATGGAAAAACCTTTCATTTCATTCCCAAGGCCCTTCTAGTTATGTTTTAAAAGGCAAAGGAATCTGCATTATCTCACGCCAAAAAGTTAACCCCCAACCTAGCACACTTCATCCAGTGACGCCAGAGGGCCTATACCTGTCAGCACCTTCCACCCACTCCAGAGCAATACCATCTTTTCTTTAAAAACCTCTCTATACCACTAGGGAGACTGGTTTCCTTTCCCAGCCATTCTCAAAAACCCACTAAGATCTAAATCTTAACGATTTTGCCTCTCTGTTCCAAGTAGTTCTCTTCCCAGTTTGGAATTAACAGGGCCAGGCTCGATAAATGTGTGTTCCCTCTAGCAATTTTCACTAAAGTGTACTCCTGAAAAATAAAGGTACACTAAGAGATGTGTGAAACCTTCAAGCCAGTTTTTTTTTTTTTTTAATCCCCAGTGAGGACCCACCATGCCCGTGAGTAACTCATTCATGTCACCCTTTTGTGAGACATGAGAAGAGAAACCTCCACGTGTTCCTTTCCTAATTTAGAACCTTCCCTTATCTTAAGTCTACCAAAGCTGACTCCTGAGGTGGTAAGGCAGGAGAGGCGAGGAGGAAAATTAACCTGAAGTGACTGCATACTGGCAGGGAGTGAATAAGCACTTTGGATTTCCACCAGTGCCAGAGAGGGATGGCACCTGCATTTAGGGAAGGGGAACGTCCACCTGCCACCCCTTCCCCATCCCCACCCCCAGCCCATGAAGGAAGCAGAAGCCTGAGCCCTCTCTTGCGGCACTTACATAAGACCCTGTAAAACTTCCTGTGACATTCACGCGAAGTGTAAGTTGCTATTTTGCTCCCTTGGGAGATCATTTTAATGGACTGAGTGACAAAATTCACAGATTCAGAATTCAGCAAAAACCTGCTCAACCGAGGTACAACAGCTCAGGGACGAAAAAATCCATCCCCATTAAACAGGGTCACCCGGGGGGATGGTTCAGTGCAGGAGAGACAATCTGTTCCCTCCTAAGTGACCCATTTAAAATCAGATCGTTCCAGGGAAAGCTCACCGTTTTAATAAATTTCAAACGGGCAAGGGTAGGCTTGCAGGACTGAGGTTCCTTAAGAGTAAAATTTTAAAGACAGTAATAAGGCACCGAGCAAACTAACTTAAGGATGCACAAACTTTGGAGTCAGTCACTCCACCCTTCAGAAACAATGACTTTCACAAGACTGCCTGGATCGCTACCCAGTGACCACTCATCACAAGCAGCTTTGTCCAGTAGGACTGGCACTGGTTGGGTTTCCTCTCTACTGCTATCGCTGCCACCCAACTGCTCTGTCCAATAGACGGACTCGCAAGCTGTGGCTCTCACCCCAAATCGGCCTCGACTCTGCGACAAGGAGCAAAGAAAAGTTCTTCACAGCATGACGCCAGGAAAGGCAGGTGGGGACTGCCCAAAGGACAGCTCTAAACACAGCAGGTTCCCCCAAAGCACACGTGCTCACAGCCAGCAAGCTGCGGGGGAGGGAGGTCGACATCGCCTCCTGGTGTTAACGGGAAACTCCTCCTCGCTCTCGGCAGCCCGTGAGCCTAAGGAGCAGGGCAGGCCCTGGGACGGGTCCTGGGGGACATCAGAAACTCGGCGACTTCTACCTCCAGCCTCTCCAGGGCTCCGGGCCCAGGCGGCAGAAGCTGTGCCCTCACTCCCTCCCTCTTCGCCAGCATTCCGAGTACAGGGGGTACCAGCCACAGGTTCAGAGAACTTGACCGACACCGCTCACCAGGGCGCCCCCGCGGCGGCTCTCTCGCACCCCCGGGGCTCCTACCTTGGCCGTGACTGCCACCAGGCAGAGGGAGACCGCGGAGGAGGTGGGTGGCGCCGCGGCGCTGCCACCTACGAGGCGCAGGGGGTTCCGGGTCGGGGTCCCAGCAGGCGCTGCCCTAGTCCAAGCGGCGGTGACAAGCGCAGACTTCGGGGCGGCCCCCGCCTCCAAACGCGACGGGGAAGGTCCGGGCCGCCGGAGCTGAGCACAGTCCCGTCTTCCTCTCCCTCCGGCGCTGCTGCCTGGAGCTGCTCCCTGCCCCGGGGACTCTACGGAGCTGGGGGCGCCCCGCATGGGCAGGGGCCTGGGTTCGCCTCGGTCTGAGCCCGGGGAGGGGGCGCTGGGAGAGACGCCGGGCGGCCGCCGGGGCCGGCTCCACCTCCCGCGCTCCCCGCCGCTTCGCCCCTTCAGGGCAGGGCCTGCCCGCTCCCAGCCCGGCTAAGTGACCGCTGCCGCGCCCCCAGCTTCGGGCGCCCGGGCTCCCGCGCGGCGGCGGGGGAGCGGCGGTCCGGCCCGGCAGAGCACAGAGCGCGGAGGCGGGGGGGCGCTGCAGCCGGCCTCGGCGACCCCCCCCCCCGGGCCTGCGCCGCCCGCCCGCGGCTCCTCGGTAAGGAAGCGCTGGAGAGGGCCTCGCCCCGGCCTGGGGCGCGGGGCCGGGGGCGCGGGGCCGGGGAAGGCGCCCCGGGAAGGTCACCGGAGCGGAGGCGGAGCACAGCGCGGTGCGTGCAGGGAACCGAGGAGGGCGGCCCCGGTGCCGCCGGGAGCGCTCGCCGGCCTCGGCCGCCGCCGCCTCCGAAACGCGCCGGCTTCCCCGAGCGCCCGGCACTGGGAGCCGGGCGGCTGCTGCAGCCGCCGCCGGCAGCCGGGCGCCACTGGCCGGAGCCGGCGAGCGATCCCCGCCTCCCGCGCCCAGGCAGGCGGGGGCCGCCGCGCGGGGGGCGGCGGGGGGGGCTGGCGGGCGGGCGAGCTCTGGGGTCCGAGGTTCGGGCTGGCCCCGCCGCCGCGTGCCTAAAGCGCCGGGCTCGCTCAGCAGCTGCAGTGACAGTGTGTCTGTGTCATGTCTGTGCAGCCGGGGGGGACCGCGAGCCCGGGCCAAGCTCCGAGCGGGGGCGGGGCCGGCGCCCGCCTCGGCGCCCGCCCCCACCCCGTGACTGCGCGGCCGGCCAATGGCAGGCGCCTCAGCCGCGCGGACCGAGAGGCCGCCCCCGCCTAGGCCACGCCCCCCGGCGAGGCTCCTCCTTTCTACTTCTTCAGCTCGCTCACACGCAGGCAGAAGCAACACCCGGAGCCGGGATTTTGGCCCGGGTCGGGATGAAAGCGTGCAAGCTGGGAGCTCCCCGCCCTTCTCCCCCCACCCCTGCCGCTCTCGGCCGCCTCGGGCTTGGCGAGCCTCGCGGAAAGAGGGGGAAGGGAAGCGGGACGGGTCCGCAGCTGCTGCCGTAGAGACTCTTGCAGGCTTGCAAGGCCATGCAGACTGTCCACTCTTCCTTGTACAAAACAGCCGTCGTGGGAAGTAGGAAGTTTCCCCGCCTCCACTTCTACTCGGGTCGCCGCTTCTCTCGAAGGTGGGCAGAGTATGGGACAGGCTGAGGCTGCCAGAAGCCACGTTGAAGGGCTTTGACAGCATCATGTGGGGCTACGTATTCAAGAATCTGGTCCAAGGCTTCTTATTCTTCGGGGAAACTGCATTTTTTGCCCCCCCCCCGCCCCCAACACACACACCCCAGGCACGCACAGCACGCCCCTCCCTGTTACGATTTCATTCTTGCTCTTTCCCTCCCGGCACAAGAACCCTGAGCATAATATATCCCATTGAATGGACTTCCAGCCTCCCAATTCTAAAGACGAGGGTGGGGCGCCGAGAGTCCCCTATAGGAAGGAGTGAGTGAAATTGTCCGGGCAAAGGGGGAGGGCGTGTGAGAGTGGCTGGAAGGAGGACGCCTGGAGAGAAAACCCAGAGGAGGAGAAAGCAGAGGCAGGGAGAGAAAGAGGACGCAGAAGGATGGACAACTCTGGGAGACCGGAGCTCCGGCGCGTAGTCCAGCTCCCGGGATTTTGGTCAGCTCGGTCCCAGGGCTTCTGGGGTCCCCTTCCCCCCGGGTCCCCACCTCTCCCCAGCCGGGCGGGCCGCCGGCTTTCTTAGCCCTTGGACTCCGAGGAGGCAGCGGGAAGCCCACCGTAGTGCTTGGAAGCAGCAGGGGAAGGATGCAAAAAGAGATAAAGTGCAAGGGTAGGGAAGCGAGGGGGTGCGTAAGAAAAGGACGCCGAGCTCGGGCTGCCGCGCTGACCTAAGTGCTTCGGTGGTTCGTCCCTCGCTCCCCTCCGGACCTGGCTCCTGCCTAAATAACCCGGCTCACGGCCTTTAGCTTGACCCAGCCGGGACCCTTCCCCCATCCGCTCTCTTCCAGCCCCTTTAAGCAACGACTCCCCAACCCACCCAACCCACACCCCCCAACTACCCCACCACCACCACCATCCGCTCTTCCCCGGCTCTGGAGCGCTGTTTACCTAATCTCAGTGGCACACCGAGCCGAGGAGAACGCCAAAAGAAGGTAGCGTTTGCACAACAGCGTCCCCGGCGAAGAAGTAAAAAACGTTTGCATTGGAGCTTCGGGATAAGTTAACTGCGAAGCTGGGGTCCTGCTGTCCTATCTCTGCGGGGATGAGGCTTACCCTGCACGTTTGCAGGGACAGGAGATCTTATCTGGTTTTGATGCCATTACCGTGTCGGAGAAGAACGTTATATGATAAAATATTATCTAATATCCTAGAGACCATTAAAGTGTCAAAGTTTAATGCCAAGCCTTTTAGCTCCAAAGCTGCTCCTTTCTTGCTGTGACGTGCAGCTCTGTTCTAGAACGCGCTGAAAACAAGGGGATCATTTTTATTTTTTTGCGGCGACTGTCCTTGCTTCCAACTCTATTCCTCCTCCCCTACTCCAACCCCTGCCCCGGAACTGGGTAAAGTTAATGCAAGAATTTGGGCTTTCTTTTTATTCATTGCTTTGCTTCACTTCATTAGTGGTGTAAAATACATTATTACAATACATTTGCCTATTAATAAGGCTAATGTGACTGAGGAAGGAGAGACCTGAAATTTACAAGCAAAGGAGAAAATAATGTAATAACATTAGAAACTAAAAGATAAGCATGTGGAAACTGAACATCTCCATTATAATTCCCGAAGTGTGGTGCACTCTCGACATTGGATTTTATAAAGACAAATACGCCCATGGTCGGGGAGGGAACAATAGTCACCCTGGTCAGCAAGATACATTGAAGATATATTCATTATTCAGGGATTTCACAAAAATTACTTGCATCAGTCAATAACCACCTTAAAGGTATAAAAGCTCCGTTCTATCAATTAAGTGTTGCAGTGTTTCAAAGTCAGTGGAATATCTCATGCTGTAAAAGACAGGAATGTTGCCACACAATGATTCCACAAACGGAACCTTTCTGTTAGTTACTATCACGTCAAGCCCCACATTAGAAGAATTCCTTTGCCCCACCAGCAGAAGATTTTATCTATATCTCCAAAAGTAGGATGTACTTGTCTATGAATTATATAGCCCTTTGACACAAACCGGATATGTATGTCTTCAAAGGATTTCAGCCATGACATAATATAGTATGAGGAATGCAGAATAAAATATGTAAGGTGATAGATCTGTTATTTCTCAGGAATCTGCACTGCTTTTGCTAAGAACTGAGAAGTGAAAATATATTGAGCCCTCTAACCGACTGTTATCTATCTCCACACAGTTATTGCACTTGTCACGGGAGAGATTCAGAAAGGTCTCTTTTCTAAAATCAGGGTCAAGGAGACCTAATCGTAAGAAACCTGTCTCAAAACAGTCACTAGGGGGCCCTAAAAGCATCTCAAAGAGGAAGAAGGAAAACCTGCTCTCACCTCCGTTTTTCCAAGTCTCATTTTCTGGGTACTAATGAAATTGGAATCTAAAAACAAGTTAAGAGCATGGTGCAAAGTTTGGAGGCAAATCGGGCATTAAGTCTTAAAAGACCAGAGTCCCATTTTGCCTCATGAGTCAAGAGTTTAGTCGCCGCACTCTTCTCACTTCCAAGATACACAACAGAAAAAGGAATATTGCATTAATTGAGATGAAAGTGGCCAGATACTGTCACCATCTTTAAGTCAACCCAATTATTTTTACTATTCCAAATAGAACCTCCCTTCTAAGATTTTAGGGCTGTTTTCTGAATGTTTTGAATGTTCTTCAAGTGCTAGATAGCAAGATGAATGCATCCTCACAGGGGTGACATGAAAAGTTTTTAAGCAACCTATGCAGCAGGGCATCCGCCAACCAACTTATGGGAAGTAAGCCAGCCATAGGGGCACTAGCAATAGACGAGAGTCCTGGAAGTGAGGCAGGCGATAGATGAGCCCCAGGCTGAGTAGCTGGAATCTGTGCCCTGTGGACAGATACTCCAAGATAAAGATGATGACAGGAGCAAGGAGGAGCTGAGTCCTGCTTGGATAAAAGATAAAGAGACCACATATTTCTCATTCTTGAGGTCAAGGAGACCTCCCTGACTACACATGCGCAGAAAGTCTCCTTGGGAGTCAAAAGGGAGGGGGTGCCACACCATAATGGGTGTTGTCAACCTTCCCAAAGGCCTCTGCACTGGAATCCATCTTGGCTAAAAGATGTGCATGCATGTCAGAGAGGGACCTAGGAAAGGTCAGGTGTGGAAAAAGAAGTGAGATAATTGGCCAAAGGCAAACAAAGACCCGGAAGAACTGCTCTATAAAAGTGATTTGATCACCTCTCTGGGGCTCTCCGCCTCATTAGAGAAGATGCCCACACTCTTTTCTCTCTGGCTATGTATCTCTGCCTTGCTTATTTCTTAAATAAACCGTTTCTCTGTGTGCTCTCCCACTTATTGTGCTGTGTCTCAAATAATAAACTTTGTACCTGTTTTTACAGTTTTTGCCTCCTTGAAATATTCTTGCTTTCAAACGGTGCAAGAGCCAGGGGAACTTTGCTTCTAGCCTCCAGCCCTTGCTGGTCTAATGGCTAGGATTCCTGGTTTTCACCCAGGCTACCCAGGTTCAATTTCTGGGCAGGGAACTAAGATCTTGCTGCAAGCCTCCACTCACTGCTGTCTCCTCAAGATCAGAAGCACCTGGTAGGCCAGGTATTAAATCTTTAGTGTGGGTTCTGGTGAAAAGGTGGAGGTGGGAGGATGGGGTGGGGGTGGAGGGGTGTGGATTCCTTGGGGAGGGCAGTGGCAGCTGGGGTGACGAGGCAGGGTACAGCTGGAATGGTGGGGTGGGGGAGGGGACACTTAACAGCCGATATGGAAGGATTTCAATATTTTAACAAGTAATGTTTGTCAAAACAACTGAATATCATCCCTGACCATACATAAATTTGCCTCCAATTTTTTGTAGACTTCGATATCTAGCAATTAAATTCTCAGAGCTTCCAAATCCTTAGCCATCACATAATATATTTCCCAATCTTACCAGTAAATAAGGTTAAGCTGTCTTTTATGAGGGTCAAGAATCAAACAGCACTCAGGTTGCACAGATGTGGAGAAACCTAATTATCCTTTAACCAATACTGCAGAAATATCTACAAAAGATGTCATATCCAGACACATTTCAGATGTAAATTTAAGCACTGGGTGTGAAACTCTTCTCTGTCATTGAGGCCAATAATCAAAAGACATTCCTGGGCAGAACAGAATGCCTCCATCAGGGCTAAGCAGGGAACAAGCTACTTGCTAGCTGAAAAATTAAAGAACATTGCAAAAGCCACCAAATTAACACTAATGGAAATGTGATTTGAAAATAATTTAACTAAAAACAAAGCAAGTCTAGAATTGAGACGTGAGACAGAGAATGGGGATGAAGTCTTTCCGAGTGGAAAAAAAAATAGTTTACGTTCCCATCATCGTGTTCATTAAGCAGGCAAGGTACAGGTATTCTCAAAATAGCATTATTAACATCCAGAAAACTTGCCACTGAAAACCTCAGAGCCAGCTCATTAGAACAAATTTGGTTCTGGATGGAGAATCCCACTGTCTTTAGGAGAGAGAGTTTATTCACTCACTGACTGTGAAAGTCCATCAGAGGAAAACCTTGCCAGGTATATAGCACCCTGATCACCTTATGACAAAATGCTCAACTGGGGACCCAAAGCCCCTCTGCAGACAGGGAGGAAACATCAGTGCTAAAGAGATCAATTTCAAGGACAGAGTGAGCCTTTCTCCTGAGATCATGGCCCCCGTAAAAATAAGGGGACCTCAAGCCAGTGGATCACAAGACCCTCAAAACAAAAATGAAAAAAAAAAATTCAAACATTGGTAAAGACATCGAAGTCCTGAAATAAAAGATGATGGCTTACACCTTTTGGGGCTTTCAGGCAAAAAATCCTTCTGTTTAAATGGCTGTCATAGTTGTGTGGCTATATTTTATCAGGTCTTTCTTTTTTCCCCCCTCTCTATCTAAGGAACTCATAGATCAGGACTTCTCAAACCTCAAAGTGCATACAGATCACCTGGGAATCTTATTAAAAGTCCAATACTGATTCAGCAGGCCTGGAGTGGGGCCTGAGATTCTGCTTTGCCAACAAGTTCCTGTCCATGGACCACACTTTGAGTAGCAAGGCTGTGGAGGACACTTGTCTTGTCGGTAGTCAACCACATCCTGTATCCCCTTTCTCATCCCGAGGGTATTGTGTTAGTAGGGCTCCCCAAAAAGTAAACCCTGAGACAAGGATTTGGGGGCAAGAAACTTATTTGGAAGCTTCAGTGAGAGTGAGGAAATGAAATAGGAAAAGGAGGAAGACCAATAAGGGATGAATTAATAAATGGTCAATGGGTGCTCTTCTGATAAGGACCCCCTAAGAGAGTGTATAGAATGCCATTGTCCAAAAAACAAAAAAACAAAAACAACTTCTCTGTGATGGAAATGTTATATATTTGCCCTGTCCAATATGGCAGCCACTAGCTACCTGTGACTATTGTGCACTTGAAATGAGGCTAGTGTGACTTAGACACTGTATCTTTTCTTTTATCTAATGTTAATTGATTTACATTTAAATAGCCACATGTGGCTAGCTACTGTGTTGGATGGGCCAGGTATAGAAAATAACTTGGAATTGTCCCATTAAGGGCCAAGAAACCTAGAGGAGTATTTACCCACCAAATCCCTTCCTTTTTGAGGGTTGCTTCTGGAAATTGGTCAATTCCTAGTAGTTCTACCATGCTCCCCTGGCCAGAGAATACCCACAGCAGAGAGTTACAGGTGTTTAAGGTAGGAAACCTTTAGTGTATATGGAAGCTGTCCATCAAAGATGGAGGTGATCCCCAAGGTGGCTCTAGGGGAGATGAACAAGGTACTGACAGCATTTGCTAAAAGAATCCGGATTTTGTTTTGAACCTGACCTGTCTCTCATTCCAGGAGCAGACCCTGAATAGCATAAGCTCATCAATGCATTCCATACTCCTGACTACCATCATTGGTGCAAGGCTGAGTAGACAACCTAGGCTGGTCCAGTCAAGGTGACTCTCGGGACTTTGGGGTGTTGGACTACTGAAAGTGTTCTTTCACCTCTGGACCACGTGGTCCACAGACACAAAGCTGCAGTCATTTTGCTGCCACAAAGGATAAAACTGACATGGAGAACAGCAGAGCACAGAAAGACAGAAAACCCAATATGTATCAGTTAGGATTTCTTGGAGCTGCCAGTAACAGAATACCCAGCTCATAGGACTTCAAATAATGATCTCACATAATGAGAAATCTCAAGGTGGGCAAGTCCAGGTTTGGTGCAGCAGCTCAGTGGTTTCATCGAGGACCCGGGATCTTTATATCCAGTCTACTACTCTGCCATCAGCTGCATATTGGCTTTATGTGTTGCCTCATGGTCACAAGATGGCTGTGGTAGCTCCAAACATCATGCTCTCAAACCAGCCTCCAAAGCAGAAAGAAAAAGGCAGGCAGAAAGCACTTTCTCTTTTACTATATTTCCCCCTTAGGATTGACTTATGCTAATCATGATTCACCTCCTGGAAATGGAACATTGTTGGGTTTTGTTAACAAAGAAGGAGAGGAAGTGGCTCTTGTGTACAAACTAATAGTGCTGCTCTAGGACCCTTGATGACGCCACTGAGCCGCTGAATAGGACCAGCCCTGAAACTTATCCTCACTCTGAATTCCTCATTTACATGAGCCAATAAATTTACCTGTGTAAGTTTTAGTTATTTCTCTTACTTGGAACCAAAAAAATCCTAACCATTATAGACAAAAAAGCCTCCTGTCCAAAGACTCAGACTCAGCAATTCTCTTCCTCCCTATTCCTGGATGCAATGACAGCTGATTCTGGAAGGGTACGAGGCACTCCCTCTCTTCCCAAGAGTGAAATTTGGATTGGGAATCATTTGCTATTTTATGCTTCGCATGAACAGAGACCTAGATGCCTCATGAGCATTAACCTGCAATTCTCACACTTCATCTAATACCCATCCTCCGTGCTTGGTCTACTGAACCACAACTTTCCTTTGCCTGCGGATCTATTTAACACTCCAATCCCCCGCTGAGTCTGAAGCAAATCCTGAGACCCAGCCTGCTTGGTTGGTCCTTTAACCATCCTCACCCCTACCCCATAGTTACTACCAGTATTTCTATCATGGGGGCTGGATCCTGCCTCCAGAACCTTTGCTTTGACCTTTGAAGATCTACATTCTGGCAAGAACCTGACTTGAGAACTGCTGATGACTCAAAGTTCCCGTAACAGCTCTTTTCTCCACCATGGCAACTGGACCGTTGGCTTTTACTTCTGTACATTTGGACTTGAGGATGCTATGGTCACAGAACTAGGGGATTTAGATTGATGACCTCTGTGTGGGTGGGGCAGTCATTGCTGTCCCAGTTAAACTCCAAACCCAAGCCTCAAATTATTCTCATCTCTCATGGGAGATTAGGGCGTGCCTAGAAGCAAGGGAAGTGCAATCTCTGACAGTGTTTTACCAAGTCCTGCTGGAAAGTCAGGGATTTCTCATCTTAAATACTTTTTCTAATTGCTCACTTAAGAAATTAAAAAATGTAACCTGAGTGTTTAGAATGACGATGTGAATAGTAGCTACTATTCACATATTACTACTGTGCTACCCATTCTATGGGGTAGGAGTGGTGGGAAAGGTGGATGAAAGAAATACGGATGTGGTTCCTAGAATTGAGAATCTCCAAATCCAATTCAGGAGACAAGCGTTTACTTTGAAGAGTTAAATGACTTTGCAAATATTAGATAAATAGGAAGCGTTGTCATTGAGTATTCTTGAAAGATGCAGTAAAGATAAGCAGTGCTGTGACTCTGGAAGAAAGAGATTACCATGGTTCATCGAGTCTTTGGAAAATGTCTAAAAGCAGAAGGTTCTTGTTGGGCTGAAGATATGGCAAGAGTTGACCATATGTAAAAGGAAGGAGTTTCAAGCTTTAAGAAGCAGCGAAGATGATAAGCAGAAGGTGTGACTGGCTAAGATGACACATTTATTTAAGGACTCAGAAACCGGAAAGGTAAGTTGGGTCTAGAATTATTTGACAAGTAGTATCTGAATCCCTACTGTGTATCAGTTACTATGCTGACCACTGAGAATTTTAGTAAAAATAAAGACAGTTCTTGTTCTCTTAGTGGCGCACAGCCAAATGGATAGAGGGGGAAAAATTAAAAGGTGATGTGTTAAATTCTTAATTTTTCATTGACTCATCCACTCTTTTTCCTCAGTCACCAATCCTTGTCCATCCTACCCTCAAAATATCCTTCAAATCCATTCCCACTGCTTCATCCAAATCATTACTGCCTTAGCTCACCTGGAATACTGCAAAACCCACCTTACTAGCTTCCTAATACTGACTTTTCCCCATCCCTACGTGTTAATCAACTTAACTCTACAAAGTAAATCCGAGCATATTTCTTACTAAATTATGTTTATGTCTGTCTTATTTATTCCACTCCCTTTGCAAAAAATAGTTATAATTCTAGCCTGACTCCCATATGTGGGGATCTGGGATCCCAGCCCCCGACAGGGTATGGGGGGATTCAAGAGCTCCATGGGCTCCAGAGAGTAGAGCCAAGAGAAAGCCCGAAGTCCAGAACTTCACTTGAAAGCCTCAAATGAAGTATCAACCCTGAAATATCAACCAGGTTTGAGTAGAGACGAAGAAACGAGGGACAATGCAAAAGATATGAATAGGGCTTCCCTGGTGGCGCAGTGGTTGAGAGTCCGCCTGCCGATGCAGGGGACACGGGTTTGTGCCCCGGTCCGGGAAGATTCCACATGCCGCAGAGCGGCTGGGCCCGTGAGCTATGGCCACTGAGCCTGCGCGTCTGGAGCCTGTGCTCCGCAATGGGAGAGGCCGCAGCGGTGAGAGGCCCGCGTACAGACAAAAAAAAAAAAAAAAAGATATGAATAATGATTTGCAATGGATTTGCAATCTGAGAGGCACTGTTCAGAACACTTTCATGCATAACTTCATTTAATCATACTAAATTGGAATATTATCCGGCCATAAAAAAGAATGAAATAATGCCATTTTCACCCACATGGGTGAACCTAGAGACTATCATACTAAGTGAAGTAAGTCAGACAAAGATAAATATCATATGATATCACTTATATGTGGAATCTAAAAAAAATGATATGAATGAACTTATTTACAAACCAGAAACAGACTCAGACTTTGAAAACAAATTTATGGTAACAAAAAGAGAAACATGGGGGGGAAGTGATAAATTAGGAGTTTGGGATGAACATATACACACTACTATATATAAAATAGATAGTCAACAAGGACCTACTGGGTGTATAGCCCAGGGAACTCTACTCAATATTCTGTAATAACCTATGTGGGAAAAGAATCTGAAAAAGAATGGATATATGTATAACTGAATCACTTTGCTATACACCTGAAACTAACACAACATTGTAAATCAACTATACTCCGATATAAAGTAAAAAATTAAATTAAAAAAGAGGAAACCAAGGACAATGCAGAAAATATGAATGATGACTTGCCATGGATTTGTAGTCCACTAGGTACTGTTCACAACACTTTCATGCATTAGCTCATTTAATCCTACTAAACCTTATGAGGGTGTTATTATTATAACACTTCCAAAGTTTACTTTACGCCACGTCTCTTTTATGGAAGACCTACATTAGTAGCTGTTTTCGCTAACCAAAAGAAATCTGAAGAGTTTTGCTCTTACAAAAAAAGGCGAAAAGCAAAAATAGCATTCAACATTTGTTTTGCAGGGAGCCTTGACCAAGGCAGCAAGCACCCCAAGCGGTAAGAGTGGCCCCACCCAAGCTCCTTCCCGGAGGTCTATACTCTGCTGAGCATCTCTGCATCGAGCTGCCATAGCTTTGAACTGTGCCTGTGAGCATCTGGGCTTCATCTCCCTCTATTTTGAGAATCTGTTAGCAAGATGTGTCCTAAGGTCATTGCTTCTTCGCTTTACACCATTTCGGCTGACAAAAGGTCTCACAGGAACGCTCTACTTTCGGATAGCAGGGGACACCTGTATTATCATCATCATGACCAGTTTACAGATGAGATAAATAGGACATAAAGAAGTCAGATAACTTATCAAAGGTTACACAGTAATAGTAGGACTGGAATCCAAGCACAGTTACTTTATTTCTAGAGTCTGTGTTCTTAAGCACTCTGTCATTTTGCCTCTGTAAAGTGCGAGCACCAGAACAAATTAAGATCATAGCACAGACTAAGAGATGAATTTGGAGGTACATCTCTGAGCTGCTAAAACAAAGCTGTAGGAGCTTTTTAAAGGTTGTTCACAACCTTGAGTAATGGCTGGGGAAGAGGTGGAGAAAGATGCAGGCTAGTTTCCTATATATTTTGTCTATATGTGTCATCTAATATAGATACCATTCACCATCTTGTTATTTTTAACACCCTGTCATTGATATACACCTTCGGGGAGGGCTACCTCGGTTTGTCCTCCCTTGCACTGATCCACATTTCCATATGTTCACTTCTGTTCTTTACTGCTTTATTGTACATGTTAATTTTTCTATTTGTATTCCATTGTTTTGTTCTCCTTACAATTCTTATTTATGTCGTCTGTCTCCCCATTAACTTCATTTTCTTCGTCTTGGTCTTCCTGATCCAGTTTTGTGGATGTCAAGCAGGTTCTACGGTATTACTTTATTTCCAACAGGAAATCATTGTGACAGAAGTCCTTTTTCCTTAAATCTTTAGGATACTCTTCCCTTTCCCTTATTCTGTAGTGCTTCCAGTGGCTTCATATAATTGCTGTTTCCTGCTTGTTTATCCTCAAATAAGAACAAATCCACCTGCATGCAGTGTTTACCAATACACTGATGATGGATTTCCCTTAGCTTAAGCCTCAGAGTGGTAGCTTTGAACCGTTTTCCAGATCTACAGCTGGCCAGAGATTGATGGGCACAAATAGCTACTGGCCCAATGTCCCCTCCCTGGCTAACTTGGGTCACATATGGCTTGCTGGATTGAGAATGAATCTTCTCTCTTCCTGCCACCTGGCTCTCTGATACTCTGAACAAGAGGGGTGTGCAAAACTACAATTCTCAGCCCTTCCTTTCACTGTGCATCACCATGCTGCTTTACCTGTGGGGACTATACCTTTCAGATCGTCATTAGTTGAGACCTAGACTTTCTCAAACAGAGGAAGGGTCTATCTATGAATTCAAGCTCCTGCTGCTTCCACTGGCTCGATAAAGGTGACCCGTGACTGTTTGCTTCTCCATCCCCATCAATAGCTGCATAGTTGGTAGAAATAAAAACTCAATTGAGGGGCCCACGTTTCCATGTTATTGTGCTGTAAGAAGTTGCAAAAGGCAATGTGTGACCAACCAAAGCTATTTCATGCTCACGAGGGAGACGATCACAGCTTATTATTTTCTTGTGCCTGGTTATAGGGCCTTTGTTTATGAGCACCAGCTGCTGAAGGATTTGCTTGGTGTTGTAATTTTAGTGAAAAGTCTATACTCCAGGGCTTCCCTGGTGGTGCAGTGGTTGAGAGTCCGCCTGCTGATGTGGGGGACGCGGGTTCGTGCCCCAGTCCGGGAAGATCCCACATGCCGCGGAGCGGCTGGGCCCGTGAGCCATGGCCACTGAGCCTGCACATCCGGAGACTGTGCTCCGCAACGGGAGAGGCCGCAACAGTGAGAGGCCCGCATACCGCAAAAAAAAAAAAAAAGTATATACTCCAACCTCCCAATGGAAGCAGGCTGTGAGAATTCACATACTGCATCTTCTCTTGAAAACAATCATCCACTTCAACCAAACATTAGAAGAACACAAGAAGACATATTTGGTGATCAGATTAGCCACACCAAAGCCAGCCAGATTAGCCTAACAATTAGCCTAACTGTTGCTTTGGATTCACCCTTCCACTGAGACTGTGGTAATGAGTTACCTCTTTCCTGCCCAGCCTAGGTAAAGTATGTGCTGAATGCTGGTGGAAAATATCTCCAATGAAGACATTCGGGTTTATTTTAACATTCACGTGTTTAACCGCACTTTTTGAGGGCCTCCTCTTCTAGCCTGGTGCCAGATGTGAAGGTATATGTTCCTTCTCTCATGGAGAGTGTGATCTAGCTGCAGAGACAAACATTAAGCAAAGATAAATACATACATAATTGTTAATTAGGGAAATACTGCAAAGGAAACAAAATAGGTACAATGGGAAAAGGACCAAAGTTAGAGTTCAGGACGATCTTTCCAAGGAAGGGACATTGAGGCTGAGATCTGAAGTAGGAGTAATTCAGGCAATGAGTGAGGACAAGATATTCCAAGTAGAAGAAACAGCATGTGCGAAGCAATGAAGCAGGAGAACGTGGTAGGTTTGAGGGACCAAAAAAAGGCCAGGGTAGCTGGAGCTTAGTGAGTAGGAGGGAGAATCCTGCAGAGAAGAATAGGACATGAGCAGCTGTTGAGGGCGTTTGGGGGAATCAACAAGAGATGAATAAGTGGATTGCCAATGAGCAGTGTGGTCCCTTGAACTTCGCATGAATTAATGCTGATCAAAGTCAGCACAGTTCTGGGACTTTCTCCAACAATATTCTATCACTCCATTTGTCTTTCAGTTTTGCCTCTGTTAAGGAGATGTGGAGAAACCCAGCTTTACCCTTTGTGATGTCTCCCTGCCCCTTCCCTCTGCATTTCTCTAATTCGTGCTGGAAGACCTACTTAATCCCCTTATGTAGCCTATTCTTAAATCATATTCTGGGAATACCCTATCCTAAGCAGGGAGATTATCTGAAAGCTGTCAATACTTCTTTGACTCTAAACGGAGTTGGTTTTGTTACTGAGTCCAAGCTCATACTGCTTGCCACACGACAGGCCAATCGAGAGACGAGTCGTTAGGGTAAGGAATAGTGACTTTATTTGGAAAGCCAGCAGACCGAGAAGATGGTGGACTAGTGTCCCAAAGAACCATCTTGCCTGAGTTAGAATTCAGGCTTCTTTTATACTAAAAGGGGAGGGAGTAAAGTCAAACATTTCCTGGTTCCAGTCAGCCTCTGGAGGGGATGTGTTAATTTCTTCCTTCCTGCAGTCATTCACAGGTAGGCCTGGTCAGGATGTTTCCTGTGAGCTAAACAAAGGTATTTTAGCTTAAGGCTCATCACCTGGGAGGCCGGGTTCCCAGAGATGGGCCATTATGTATAATTTAAGTTTATTGGCAACATCCCTTTAGTGATAAACTTGTAGCAAAAGCAATAGAACACAAAGGTTAAAGTAACAGATCCAGTATGGAGTCAGATTTGTTCTTCCCTATTACAATTTGTGATGGCATCTCTCATCCCATCCTCCTCCATCTCCTTCCCAGTGGGGAAGACGTGGTGGCTTTACCGGGACCACCTCCAATCCGTTGCGCGGCTCTGAGTTTCCATTTTGAGGAACTCATGCCCCATCCCCACTCACCTTTAGAATAAAAGCCATGATCTTATTTTATAAACGTTTTTTTGTCAAAGCATCCACCTGGGCTCCTCATTCTAGAAAGCCCTAACTGTTACACAGATAGCATTATCATATGACAGCTTTAATCCTTCCAATGAAATCTCTTGGAGTTAACCTAATCTCTTCCAGTTGCACTTGAAACTAATTTCCTATTGTTCAGACCTTAGTAGAAACCAGACAATTTGGTCATAACCTTCCCTATGGAGGCAATATTCAAGTTACAAAAAATGATTAAATCACCCTGCTCAGCCTTCCTTTTGCCAGACTAATTTAAATTCCACAAACTTTTTTTTTCTCACATATTTAGACCTTATATACTTACGGGCTTTCAAGGGCAAGTCTTATTATTTACCAGCGTAAAGCTTTCCAAAAACAATAACAGCCATAAGGACAACAATACCTTGCAGCTTTATGGCACTTAAGTTTTTTCCTAGTGCTTTTTTTGCACATACATTATCTTATTTTGTCCACTTAATGACTCTGTGAATTAGGGGGGCTGGATGTTATCATCTCCCTGGGGAAAAAATAAAACAAAACTCAGCCTTAATTCACTCGGGTAGAGGTTCAGGATCAAGCTGGACCAACGTGAGGCTTCAGTACATCACGGCAGAGTCTCCCTCTGAACCCTTCGCTGACTTGCCGCTCTATGGAATGCCTTCAGTCTTTTATCAAAGGTCACCCCAGGATAAGAATAGCCAACCTTTGTTGAGCATTTAATGTATGTCAGACATTGTGCTCTCTAAGTGCTTTAAATGCATTTAAATGCACTTTCAACCCTCATGACGAAGGGGATGGTTCTATTGTTATCCCCATTGCTCAGAAGACTAAGATGAAGCTCAGAGAGGTTAAGAAATGCACCCAGGATGCCACAGCTCAAGGGCGGAGTCAGGGTTCAAAGTCAGGTGTGTGTGGCTCCCAACCCTGTACTCTTAGATATGGTGCAGGGCTGCCTCAAGAACCAGCAGAAGAGGTTCTCCCCCACGACCCCTACCCCGTGTTTACTGCGGAAACTCTTGGTGAGGACATTGTCACCCTACTGAATCTTCCTATGTAAGGACTCTGTTTAGAAAACCCTCAACATTTACTACCAGGAAGAATGTGCTTTCCCTGGAGGGAAGGGTTTGTTGTAGATCTTGGCTTTTGTGTTTGGTGCCATGTTGTGTTTTTACTTCCTGTTAACAAAAAGGTGTGTCATCGTGGAAAATAGCAGAGTTAGGAATTAGAAAGATGTGGCTTAGAATGCTCGCTGGGAATCAGAACTTAATGCGCCTAGCAGCAGCTCTGCTTGCTTACGTGACTTCACGTGAGTTGCTTTATCTCTTTGAGCCTTGATTTATTTCATTTCTAAAATGGGTATAGTCATAACAAATTGAGAGACCACTGTGAGAACTGCAGATTATGTATGCAAGAGTACACTCAGAGTAGTAATGCTTCTTTTTTTTTTTTTTTTGCTTTCCAGGATCAGAATCCCACTCCTGTTTGGGGGAAATCCCCATTATTTAGGTCTTGGTAGAAGGCAAGTTCCCAAATTCAGATGTGGAAATTGAAGAGAGATACATCATCAGCTAGGGATCTTGATTGTGATCAACACAAAGTGATTCTAGATGACCAAGCGGAAGAGAGATCATTTACAGATCATTGGCAGGGCAGAAGAAATGGGCTCAAGGGATTAGGAACCGTGCCTCAAACCATGCTGGAGAGCTGGTCCAACGAGGAAACTTCTGTGCTGCCACTGAGTATTAGATGCTAGAGCTTACACCCTTGTTAGGAACTAGGCTTCTTCCTGCAGCTCAGATGCCACTTCTGCATGGGGAACTTGACCTTGCAACCAGCAGCGCCACAAAATGGAAGCTCCGCATAGAACCCATTTCCTTGTGTTGCCCCCTGCTGATAAGTGGAGCTGAGGTCACATGTCTGGGCCAAGGGTGCCAAGGGACGCGAAAAATGTGCTTTTCAGATTTGTACCTTGAGAAGATGGGACCTGTCAGGGAGGGGGTGGATTACCCAGAGATTACAAGGGGATCAAAAGGTACGATGCAGCCAGAAAACACAACAAATATCCAGCTATCTATTACAGGGCAGACATTCCCTCCCCCCACTCTCTGGGAACTAAGACATGAGCAGGTGACTTAGGCTGAGCCAATCAATTGTCCCCATCGAAGACTTTGACATCTGACAGAGCAAAGCAGACACCCAGGTCAGCTGGAGACGGTTCCTGTGGCGATGGTAGAATTGAAAAGCTGGGGTGGCAGCAGTGGCTTCCCAGGCGTGACAGGACCCACAGTGGCCTCCTAACCAGACTCTTTCTGAGGCATGGCCTTGATTCCGGTTTTGCCATCTTAGCGGCCTTTCATTTCTGCACTTATTCTGAGCCTACTTGTCCCTCCCTTCCATTAATTCTGTGAACTATGCAATAACCTTCCAGTAAAATAATTTTCTAGCTGCTGTTTGCCACACTCATTGGTACAGAAATTGGTACTAGCGAGTAGATTGTGGGCCATAGTAAACCATCAGGGGAAAGAGAATCATCTGTAATCGTTTCTGGACTAATGGGGGCCGTGAGAGTCGGCAGATGGTATAAGGTAGTCTTTTAGGTTTGTAGGCCTGATTCCAACATGCGGGGATGTTGAGGGCTTTCCCCCTCGCCCCCAAGCAAGTCTGCAGCATCGGCTGCATGTCCTACAATTCACCTCAATTCTGACACCGGCTACCCAAAATAGCATCAGGTTCCACAGGTTAAGGGTTTAATCTACAAGACTGCCCCACCTCCCTCCTCTTCAGAGGTCAGTTGCAAGCCCAGAACGACTGGCCACAAACGGGAGGTTCCAATGACCCACCCCCTCCGATTCAGAATGCCCATCCCAAGTCCAGGTTGTTACCTGTGCTTCGGAACAACTGTATTAATCTGAGGTTCCCGTGACCCCTTCCTTTCTTAGTTTCTATTAACTTGCTAGAGAGACTCAGAACTCATGAGACATTTTATTAACTAGATCAATAGTTTATAGTAAAAGGATATAACACAAGAACAGCCAGATGGAAGAGATGCACAGGGCAAGGTATGGGGAAAGGGCGTGGAGCGTCCATGCTCTCCAAGCACAGCACTCTCCCAACACCTCCGCGTGTTCACCAGCCTGGAATCTCTGAACCGCATCCTCTGGGTTTTTACAGAGGCTTTTTTCCCTCAGCATGGTTGACTAAGGCATTGGCCATTAGACTACAGATTCAACCTCCAGCCCCTCTCCCCTCCCTAGAGGTCAGGGGGTGGGACTGAAAGTTCCAACCCTCTAATAACACAAGTTGGTTTCCTGGCAACCAGCCCAAAAGTCATGTCATTAACATAACAAAAGATACTTTAAATCACTTAGGAAATTCCAAGGGTTTTAGGAGCTCCCTGCTGGAAAGGACAAAGACCAAATACATATTTCTTTTTATAAATCACAATCTCACACTAAATTTGTAGTGTAACTGACTCTTCCAGCCAGGGGGGTCTTAAGGGAAGTTTGGAATATCCATTGTCCATAGAAAGTTTTTGGTCAGTGGCCATAAATGCACATCTAGCAGGAAACAGCCTGAGGCAGTATTTCCAAGTCTGTTCCCTTATCACCCCTAGCTCAGAAGAGCAGCTCATTGTTAAATATTTGTTTATAAAACACTCCTAGGCTATTTGTTTTTCTCTTTCTGACTTACTTCACTCTGTATGACAGTCTCTAGGTCCATCCAGGTCTCTACAAATGACCCAATTTCGTTCCTTTTTATGGTTGAGTAATATTCCATTGTATATATGTACCACACCCTTTCACTGAAAGGTATCCCAGGAGGCCCGATTATTCTCTGCAAAGCAACCACGTGCTGGCCATACAGTAATTCTGTTGTACAGACGGTGGGCGCTGCCTACTGCCAAGGCCATTCTCCCTTTATCCCTATTGGCAAAGCCCCCAGCTCCAGGGGAAATCCTTAATAGTCTAAATATACCATTGAGGCACATACCCCTTGCCAGAAATTGGTTTAGAGTTATGACTTAAGGCAGTTCTGGCCAATGAGATGTGAGAAATATGCTGCAGCTTTGAGGGATAGGTTTCATTACTGACAAAAAGGGACACAGTAGAAGAGACAGCCCCCTCCTTCCTTTGGACATTTTGGTGTTTGCATGTAATGCTTGAAATGGCAGCAGCCGTCCTATGACCACGATTTCAACAAGCACAAAGTTCATACTATGGTACAATCGAGAAAGAAGGAAGATGGGTCCTTAATAATGTTGCTGAACATTTATTAATCAATTCTGAAGCCATCTTACATCAGGATGCTTGCAATTTGAAATTTTAAAACTTCCTTACTGTTTAGATCGGTTGTGTCAATGTTATCTGTTCTTGCATCTTAACACGGGCATCTCAAGAACCATTCACCCAGGCTTCTCCATCCCGGCCAAACTGAACTATAATGATCAATTTCATAGTTTTTCAAACTCCACTATATATAAAAGTGTTTCTTTTTGGTAGCTTTCTGTGACCACCTGCTTAGCATTCAAAATCACCAGTGTGGGAGTTACCTGGAGGTCCAGTGGTTAAGACTTTGCCTTCTAATGCAGGGGGTGCAGGTTCTCCCTGGTCGGCGAGCTGAGATCCCTCATGCCTCCTGGCCAAAAAACCAAAACATAAAACAGAAGCAATATTGTAACAAATTCAATAAAGACTTTAAAAATGGTCCACATCAAAAAAAAAAATCTTAAAAAAAATTTTACCAGTGTTATGTGAACATCCATCATCAAAGTCCTGATTACAGATGCAGGAGGATTAAGTCCCAGAAATAATAGTAATACTAACAACAACAACAAACACACACACACACGTATACATACATATATATGTACGTATGTATGTATGTCTGCTATGTTCCAGGTACTGTTCTTTTGCATGTTGAGAAATTTTGCTATTAAAAAAAGAGGTAGGGGCTTCCCTGGTGGCGCAGTGGTTGACAATCTGCCTGCTAATGCAGGGGACACGGGTTCGAGCCCTGGTCTGGAAGGATCCCACATGCCGCGGAGCAACTAGGCCCGTGAGCCACAACTACTGAGCCTGCGCATCTGGAGCCTGTGCTCCGCAACGAGAGGCCGCGATAGTGAGAGGCTCGCGCACAGCGATGAAGAGTGGCCCCCGCTTGCCACAACTAGAGAAAGCCCTCGCACAGAAACGAAGACCCAACACAGCCAAAAATAAATAAATTAATTAATTAACTCCTACCGCCAACATCTTAAAAAAAAAAAAAGAGGTAAATAGAGCAGAAGCTTTAGTCAAGAAAGGATTTCATCAATAGTATGCATAAGATTTTCCCAGCACTAACCCAACATCCACAAAATCTTTAAACATGTCAATTCTCAGTCCTTGGAGCATCTACCCCAAGCAAAATTGTGTTTAAGATCCCAGCCCTTGGTCTAAGTTCATGTTATAGTTGCCAAAGGCCATACCAGAGAATCAGTGGTATTTGAGGGTAAGAGTGTAGACACAGGATAGAAAATCTTCCTTGGTTAAGCCTTGCTAAGATGACAAACATTCTGTTCCAGGAGTACAGAATCCAAGTCATTCTGAACTTAAACTCTGTTGAGAGAAATGTCCCATCAAGTGGTTAATTTTGGCATTATCCATTTGCTATATCTGAGGGAGGGGGGTTGACCTATAATATCTCTTCTCTAAGCATGGGCCATTCAGACATGTTTGCCTTGTTGAAAAGTTTAGAAATACTTGTTTGTCCTCGCTACCTCCAATTCCTCTCCCACCTGTCACTCTTTAAACCATACCCCCAATCCCAAAGCTTCTGACACTATTACTTCATGGGAGATGGCTCCTGCTAGAGTCACCATTGGCCTCCATTTTGCTGGATCTAATTCCAGTCTTACATGACCTCTGCACTGTAGGGATGGTGTCTACAGTACTTATGTAGGTATTCCTGGTGCCTAGTAGAGTGTTTGGCACATAGTAGGTGCTCAGTAAATATTTGTGAACGAATAAATGCATACGTATTCTATGTCACATGATGCACTGGGGGCAGAAGTTAGATCTAGAATTCAGAGTCCAGAGTTCTTGCTACCAAAACATAACTTGAGGGAGCTTTACATGGTGAGACTGAGGTATAATACGAACATTTTCTAAAGAACAGAACCAGAAACCACTTTTGCTTCCCTGCTTTTATAAACAACTAAATCCAGGAGCGCATTAAATCTAGGAGTCACTTTCCCTTTCCATACATTCTTCCCAACAAATCTCATGGCCCAGCAAGCAGGTGCATGATGGAAAGTGTTCAGAAAATTTCTCACACAGGCATCAGTTTTGTTTTGAGTTCCACACCCTCCCCCAACTCTCTCAATAATGTTCTGGAAGAACAATTAATTCCTGAACTTTTGACAAGGGGACAGGAGAGAGAGAAAAAAATCTGTTTTAAGGGCTTTGTTGTCAATCACATGAGCTGCCAATTATTACAATGTACCAAATCGCCAAAAGTGATGAGTATCTTCTGTAGAGATGGCTTCAACAGCCGAGAATGGGCCCAGAAAACCCAGCTGGGAGGCCCTGCTGCTCCAACCGAAGGGAAGCCACAGTGTACACATACCATCCAAACTCACCACTTGGGCAGCAAAGCAGGGTTTTTTTGTTTTGTTTCGCACAAAACCTCATGAAATCTCAGATAGAAACAAAGGCAATAGACTTCACAGCTTCTTTGTAAGGGAACGGTCTCCTGCCGTGGCTAGTCTTCATGGGAAAGATAAATGTTAGCTTATTCTAGAGAATGACTGCTTGTCTATCAGTCCTCTTTTTCCTGGAGGCACCACTCTAGTGCCCAGTGGCCAAAAAGAATTGGGAAAGGTATTTTCCCAGAGCATCCAGAGGCTTCTAAATATCGGTCAAGGTCATAGGAAGGAAGGAGGGAAAGAGGGACTGAACACTCGGCCTTCAAAATGAACCATGGCCATCAACAGGAAAGAGGGAGGGGATTGGAAGCCTGGGGGGTTGGGACCAGGTTAGAATGCAATGTACTGAGTGGGCCCGGGAAGAGGGTCAGAACCAGGTAACACTGGGTGCTCGAGGTTGATGAATCAGGGAGACAGGCTCTTGCAGGGCTGAAGGCCAATGGCCATTTGCTCCTAGAAATGTTCCCTCTTTGCCTCTTGTGACATCGACAGGATGCAATGACAAGATACAGCCAATCCAATGTTATCCACTCACCTTGGCAGGTTTCACTTCACTACAGAACCGATGGAGGAAGACAATCTCATACCTTCTCAGTTTTCACCAGTTATACGTCCTGGCTGCCTTTGAATAAAAACAAAAATTTGCTTTTTAGCCACAGGTGACATATTGCCTTTTGGGGCTTATTTTCTCTCTGAAGGACAAGTGTATCTTCAAACTTATTTCAACCAATGCTTCTAATTTCCTATATTCTGTAAACACCACGATATCTATATAGCAGCTAGTCATGGATATGGATACAGCAAAGTCTGAAATTTAGGGTAACAAAGTAGGACATCTCAAAATCAGGCATCTTCTGAATTAATAACCTATTTTTGGTGATGACTTTTTCTATGGTGACCTCTCTAAGCTAATATACTTTTTATATTAAAGCAGAGGCTTTGGGGAAAGCGGAACATTCGCATTTTGTACAGACTAGTACAGCCCTTGGCCTTAGAGTTCCCAAGGAACAGGGAAAACACGAGAGTCCCCATGATAATGATGAACCAGAAATTTAGGAGGAGCTTAAGGGTACTACATTCGGGATGTGGCTAGATGTGTCTTGTTACCTATTAAGACCAGGAAACATGAAAGGGGGGCTAAGAGAGCTAAATTAATACCATTTCGGGGGGATGAGGCAGTTTCTAGTGCTAAAGGAAGGTTGAGTCCTAATATCCAAGTTCTGTAGTCTGTATTGACCACCCCAGTACTCAGCTTTCCCAACAAATGGGTAGAGTGCCGCTTCTGCAATTTTAGGCGTGGCAGTAAACCAAAAAGCCAAGTACGTTGTCGCTTTCTAAGAGTTCCATTAGCAGGTAGTCAGCTCCCAGCACAAGGTAGGGCTCAAAGCGTAGGATATTTTGTTCTTGGAGGATAAGTACTGTGTTTTGATTAATCTCGGAGTCCCCAGGGAATATTTGTGAATGGACCAATGGATGAATGGAAGGGGAAACAGTGTGTAGCAGCCCATGCCCCCGTCATAGGTTGGGAATGAGATCCTAGGCATATTATTGGAACAGAAGCTGCTTCCAGGGGACAAAGGGTGACTGTAGGATCTAAATAATGGGTCACTCCGTGGGGACTCTTGCTCAAGAATAGGACTGAAACCCAGATATCCAACAAGAGCAACTTGTCTAATTCCGGTGGGCAGCAAAGGGCTTGATGCCAAGGCCAAACTAGAGCTCCCAGAATGCTCCTGAGGACTGGCTCTGTTGTAGGGAAGGGGACCCCTTCCAGGGCCCGAGAGCCGGCTCTTGTCTAACACCCGGAAATGAATCGTCCAAGGAGACACACGTGCGGATAAAGCAGGAGACTTTATTGGGAAGGGGCGCCCGGGCAGAGAGCAGGAGGGTAAGGGAACCCAGGAGCACTGCTCTGCCACGTGGCTCGCAGGCTCGGGTTTTATGGGAATGGCGTTAGCTTCCGGGTTATCTCTGGCCAATCACTCGGACTCAGGGTCCTTCTGGGGGACGCGCACATCGCTCAGCCAAGATGGATTCCAGCGAGGAGGATTCTTGGAGGTTGGTAGGACATATGGTCTGGTGTTTCCTTTTGACCTTTCCCGAATTCTTCCGGTTGACGGTGGCTGTTTAGTTCCGTGTTCCTTACCAGGACCTCCTGTTTAAGGTAGCTCATGCGAATGGTTACTGTGGTGCCTGGCCAGGGCGGGCGGTCTCAGTCAGTGCTTCCACGACAGCAACAGGTGGGCCCCCAGAGGCTGCAGCTATGGGGAAGAGGGCAGGCTCTCTGAGACTGGCTGAGGAGTAAACATCTGGTCTGTGCTGTATCTGCCTCTTTCTCTTTCACAACTCCTTTTTTTTTTTTTGGTCCCCTCTATTTCTCTTTACTCAATAAAAATTTCTCATCACTAAGACTGCTCTTAGATTTTATCTGCTTAAAAATCCCAGAGACCCATAGGCTTCAGTCTTCCAAGGCTATATGTAGGACTGATATCAGAAACACACCAGCACAGCCATACAGATTGTTCACCTACTGAAATATCCTGTACTGGTTGGTAGACAGCTGCTGTGCTGAGACCCCTGAGGGCTCCTGCCAATATTCCGGCCACCCCAGTTTCTCCCCTCCCCCTGCAGCCTTTGGACCGCCCATGATCCAGCAATTAAAGGGGCAATTCCTGGCACAGCAGGGTCTGGATCTGTTCTGGAGGGGGCAGGGGAGGCAGAGCCAAGCAGGTTACTACAGGCTTTGAATATCATGCTTGGATGTATTCACCCTCAAGGTGAAGTTAACCGCAGGATCACCAGCAGATTGAGAGCGTGTGAGAGCTGTTTTTGAGGGTGCTTGGTAAATAGAGGCCGGCTACACAGTCTTTATTCTCCCTAAACTCTGAAGCTCCGGAGCAGTCCAACAAGGGACGGGTCCATGGAAACAGCATGGTCTGAACAGCCTCGTGTGCCGACCCCCAGAAGCCCTTCTTTTTATAGAGCTGCTTGTCACCAAAGAACTCAAAGAAAAACCAACTTGTGTCTTGGGCCAGAGTATGTGCTGAAACAGGAGCTAAATTCTGGAAGCCTGAGGGTTCCCTGTGTGGAGTAACAAACCAAACACAGGGTGTAAGCTATATATTTTTTTCTTTTTGTTCTTATTTCCCCTTCCTCTGGTTATAGGCTCACTTTTCATAGTATCCTGTTCACTCACCTTTGCAGTTGGACACATGGCTCTCTCAAGGTCAATCAGATCTTTTCTCAAAAGAATGAGGGGTGCTAAAATTAATCTGATCTGGTCCCCCTGGGGGGAACTGTGTCCCTATTCCCGACATGCTGTCTGATTGTTCTATCCTTTCTCTGATTTGCTGAGTGACCTCATTGTCCTAACAAAGCTCCCTTCCTTTTTTCTGTTGCTTGCATCCTAAGAGTCCAGAGCGATAGACCCAGGTAGTCAGAAATTTAAAAAATCACAGGAAAAAGGTGTAAGTGTACTCTCATTAAAAACCACGTAGACAGTTACTTTACACAAGTATGGACTCAGACTTGGAACCGGCAATAGTTTTGTCAGTTGGATTTGAACTTCGAAAACTATGGAAAGAAGTGTTTCTGCATCCAAAATACTGTCGGCTGAACATTCCTTACATACAGTTACACTTAAAATTAGCCTGACTTACGCTGTGCCACCATTGTCTTTTTGTCACTTTGGCAGAACCTTAGAAAAGAATAAAGAGGGGATATTATGGAAGGGCTGAACGCTGATAGATGGAGCCACGATGAACCAGTCCCTGTCTGACATACTTTCAGGGAACTCTAGCTATTTAGTAATTCATTTCCTGCAGGAACAATTTACTTCAAGCTTTTCTCTTATCCTCAGAAGAATTTGGGGGTGACAGGCACCTTCTGAGAGAACTCTAGGGGCTAAAATCAGGGGGAAAAATTGTGGGAACGGCAGTGGGAGAAATTAGCAAGGGTGAATAACTTGAGTTTACAAAACAGTAAATGGAGAAACCAGCGATTTCGGATGCTGATCATTTTTTTTTTTTTTTTTTGCGGTACGCGGGCCTCTCACTGTTGTGGCCTCTCCCGTTGCGGAGCACAGGCTCCGGACGCGCAGGCTCAGCGGCCATGGCTCACGGGCCCAGCCGCTCCGCGGCAGGTGGGATCTTCCTGGACCGGGGCACGAACCCGCGTCCCCTGCATCGGCAGGCGGACTCTCAACTACTGCACCACCAGGGAAGCCCTGATCGTTTATTTTGTCAGGTGTAGCTTATCTCTGCTCATTCACAATAATTATACATTGTGGAGACTCATTATCCTGCCCCCCTTCTGTCTCAGTGCTGAGAGCAGTTAAAAGTAAATTTGGCAAGTCTGTGGGGGGAGTGAGATAATTGGGGTTAATGACCAAATGGGAAATCTGTGCTTGAGCCACTTACTGTGAGGGTGGCACACGGATCATTGAAAGGGTGCAGTCAGGCTTTGCAATATTTCTAAACTCTTGATTTTTTTTTTCTCCCATCAAGGCTTCATTGGGATTAAATACGTTCAAAGACTCACTTTCCCATTTCTTGTTACTCCCTCCTCTCCTAAGAACACAGAATCTTTTGGATTCAGAGTTCAGAATGATAATTGGTTTTTGGATGGAAGTCAATATAGACGTTTTGGAAAATCCTGGAATGTTTATTACTTGGGCTGGGGAATTTGGGGAGGCAACGTAATCATATGGACCTTGGAGCCAGAGAGTTTCCAAGCTCTGCTACTTACTAAGTGTGTTAATTACAACTCAGTTCTGCTATCCTGCTATTAACAGGGGGAGAATAATAGTACCTACCTGAAAGGTTTGTTTGGAGGATTAAATTAGTTAATATAAGCAAAAGTGCTTAGAACAGTTCATGGAACATATAAAACACTACGTATTGTTTATTATTACTGTTATTATTGTTTGTAAAAGAGGCAATAACAGTATCTACCTTACAGACTACACTGTGAGGATTAAATAATATAATTCATATAGAGCTCTGAGTAAACATTAGTTATATTTAGTATCCATTCTGATTTTGTAAGATTAGAATTCTGAGCTCAGAATTGTCTTAGAACTGAAACTTCACATGTTACATACAAGGCGTTGCTCAGTTCGATTCAATCAGCATGTTCTCAGTATCCACTTTTGGTCAGATCCTGGGAATCTAAGATGAATTAGACTATGATCCTAACCCTCAGAAAGGGAAGGGAAACACAGAAGTGTATATCTTATTAGAGCTAGAACAGATGTTGAGAGACCCTCCACTCCATATAGAACTGAAGACAAAATATCATGAATTGCCTTTTTTGAAAAGATTTGCTAAAAAAGCTGTTGAGCCCCGAGAAGTATTTAAGTAACCAGGTCTCTTTCTCCATCTTTCACCTGAATCTCCCCATAAATGAGGTCCATGTCCTTCCCCTTTATACAGATGAAGAGTACTCTGTTGCCTCTTGGACATGTGCTCCGGTTTTGCTTTCAAGTTTATGCACTCAGGACTGCCATTAGCCCATATGGTGCCTTCGTTCAAATTAGAAAACAGCACTCCTTGTTCTGGGTGCCCTGGTGCAGAAGAACTTGCACAGTGTACGTGACGGCCCCATGGCTCCCCACTCTCTCACTTACTTTGTTAACATCCCGACTCTGGATAGCTCTGCAAACGAAGATATCCCTTGAAGCCTAACTTCTGAAGACCACTGCTGCTCTAGGGACGCTTTCAAAAAAGGCAAATTTTACAATTTTTTTTAAAAGAGAGGGAGCAGGAAGTGAGTTGTTTGGGAAAGGTTTTGCAAGGAGGCTCGACATTAGAACAGTTGCCTTTAACTTCTATGTCCTCCGGCCTCATCCACCCATGACTATAGAATGGAGTCACTTCACACTTATGTCCAAATTACAGTGACTAGGAAGCTTTCCACCCATACCCTCTCAAGCAGGAAAGTTGGCCATTTGGGGGGAATCCTTAAAAGGGTGACCTTCCGCTCCCGTTCCAGCTCCCATCATTGATCTTGACCACTCTGGAATCTGCTTAAACGACGCCTGCAGCTGTCACCGTACCTCACGCTCATCATGATGCTTCCTCGGTCCATGCAGAGCAGAGTGACTCAGTCCTTCCCAAACTGCCAGGACTTGGGGGTGTGGGCATCTGTGCAGACGCGGGGAGAGACATCTCATGATGTAACCCATCATAGCATTGAAGGAGGCCCCCAGAAATCTATGAGCTCTTGGTATAAGACCATTACAATCGGCCTCCCATATCTAAATATACCCTAGGTTAATCCCTAAAGGGAGTCCATAATGAAAATTGGGAACCCACCTTTCCCTATAAGACCCCCAGCACTGATCCCATCATGCCTTCAATCCCTGGTTACCTCAGTTACCACCACACTCCCAAGCCTCTCAATTTTTGATTTTTATCTCACTTTGCCTCTTAGGGCCGTGGACACAGTGGATCATTCCCTCCTTCTTGAAATCCTTTCTTCACTTGGCTATGAGGCACCCTCGTCCTCCCTATTTTCCTCTTACCCCACTGGCTCTCCTTCTCAACCTCTTTTGCTGGTCTTTCCTCTTCTTCTTGACCCTACATGTATTAGAACTTCCCAGTACATAGTTCTATTTACTCTCACATCCTTTGTGAATTCACCTAGCCCTGTGGAATTAAATATCATCTATATTCTTAAGACTTCCATTTTTTTTCACTACTGTCACCTCTTCCCTGAGCTCCAGGACTCTGTATCCAGCTGTCTATTTTGAATTCACCTAAAGACGTAAATATCTAAATGGCAAAAACTGTTCTCTTGATTCTATCTCCCAGTCTTCTCCTCCATCAGTTAGTGGCACCATCATGCATCCAGTTTCTCAGGCTCCAAACTCTAGGAGTTCTCCTTGAATTCTCACGTTCCCTTGGGCCCAGATCCAATCCAACAGAAAATGCAAAACAGGTCACGTTTTTACCACCTCCTGTTACCATTCTAATCCAGGATGCTATAATCCCTGGTGGCATAATAAAACAGTCTCCTGATTAATTTCCCCATTCCACTCTTGCCACCTACATTCAGTTCTCCACATAACAGCTGGAATGATCTTATTAAAATAATAAATCACTTCACGGTGCTCTTTAGTTAAAAACCTACTGATGATTCCCCAGGGTCTCAGAACAAAATCCCAAACTCCTTGCAATGGCCTCCAAGGGCTTGTATGTTCAGCCCCTGGTTATCTCTTCAAACCCATCTTCTACTATTTGGTGCCTGGAATATTTCCTCATACTTTTGCATAGCTTGCTCCTTCCCTTCATGTAAATCTTTACTCAAATATTATCTCTTCAGAGAAGTCTTCCTTGCTCACTCTGTTTGAAACAGCACTTCCCATTAGTCTCATTCCCTTTAACTTGTTTATTTTTCTTTATAGCATTTATTCTACAACTTTTTTTATATATCTGTGTTTAAGAATTTTACATAATTGATAATAGTAACAGAATAAATAAGAAAATCCACACTAACATTTCAGTAGATGTAAAAGCACATTTGATAAAAGTCAATACAAAGTCATGGTAAAAACTGTCTGCAAACTAGGAATAGAAGGGAACTTCCTTAATCTGTTACAGGACACTTATTAAAAAACTTATGAATAACATAATAATTAATAGTAAAATATTTAATTCTTTCCCCCGAGGTCAAGAATAAGGCAAGCATGACCACTATCATCAGTCTATGTAATATTGTACTGAGCATCTTAGCTTTTGCAATAAGGCAAGATAAGGAAATTAAAGGCATAAGGATCAGAAAGAAAAAGGTGAAACTGTCTCTACTTGCAGATGTCATGGTCATTTACATAGAAAAGTCTAAGGAATCCACAAAATAACTACAAGAAATAGTTTGTGAATTTAGCAAGGTTGCATGGTTCAAGGTCAATATAAACATATCAACTGGGTTGTATATGTTGGTAGGAAAAAATCGGAAAATGAAATTTTAAAATTCTATTTACAACAGCATTAACAACATACTTAAAACTAAATATACCAAAAGTCAAGATCTGTACACTAAAAAGTATAAAACATTGTTGAGAGAAGTAAAATAACTAAAATCAAAACATATACCACATTCAAGGATTGGAAGACTAAAATGTATATTTTTTTGTTTATGTTTACTGCAGCATCTCCCACCAGAACGTAAGCTCTATGAGAGCAGGAATTTTTTCCTATTTCATTCCCTGATGATTCTTTAGTGTCTATTAACAGTGTCTGGCACACAGTAGTTTCTTATTACATATTTGCTGAATAAATGTCTACACAAGGCTCCAGAGAAGTTTTGATTTTGCTCAGTCTCATAAAGTTTCTCAGTAAAACAATCCTATCTGTCTTGTTCCTCTAGCCATAGGGACTAAACCTGACTCTAGCGGCCTCTGCCAGATGCAGAATTTCTTCTTCCTAGCCTTCATCTCCTCTTCAATCCCCCGCCCCCGGGCAGAACTCGAGTCTCTACTATGAGTCTCTGAACATGTGCTCCCAGAGTGAATGAAGTGCAGAGACTCTTTGCAGGCCCAAACACCTTATCAGAGCAGGTACTAACTGCTAGCGGTAGAGAGGAATAGATTCAGGTCTTGCAGCTGCATTGGGTGGTACTGAATAGTTACCCTAAAACAACAAGGAGCCAGAAGTACGGCCCCCAAAGGGAAATTGAATCCTATAATGGCTCCCAAGGGGATGGTGCAGATTAGGGTTGAGAGACAAAACCAGAGAGAAAGTCAGAAGCCATATACACTCTGTAGGGAGGGAGAACGCAGGACAACTGTTGAGACCTTGTTTGCCCCTTTTCTGAAGAGCAGAGGATGGCACATCGATAAAGGATTGGAAACCACAACGGATTTGAAGTCAGATATGAGTTGAAAGCCCAGGAGTATGCATGGAGAAAGCTCTTGTTTTCCCTGAGGCTCACTTTCTTTCTCTATAAAATAGGAATTTTAATAGCAGCCAGGCCTACCTTGTAGTATCACTGTGATGATCAAATGAGATAAGTGCCATGGGGAGAATGTTATTATTTATTAGCCAAGACTTATCATTGTTAAAGTTCTGAAGGATGCTCAAGTTTAAGTCTTCATGGTTCATTATTTAACTTGAAGTGAATTCCCATAACATAAGCTCTGTCCATATTCAAATATAAAATCCATTTTGCTGTCAAATAATATTATATTATTATAATATTAATAATCATATATTTGACAGCAAAAAGGAAGGTAATTCATGCCTTTGGTTACCTGCAATTGTGTGCAGAATTGCTAGTGACTATGCTATCTTCTCATATAGTTGAAAAACCTCTTTTCCACACTTGCTCTTGTTTTCCAGCCACATAATCCCTGTCAGAAGCTCTTCTATAAATTATCCAACAAAAAAAAAGCATCCAGTAAATACAAGTTTCCAACAAAGAAGCATCTAATACCTGGAGTAAGGAGAGAATTAACTCAAAATAATTACATAAATCTCCCATTTAAAAACTTCAACATCACGTTTACATTTGGCTACAATATTAAGTAGGTGGACCATGTTCCACTTGTTTTTGTAAAGAAATCTCCTTGGTAAGTTCAATTTTTTTTTAAAGAGGTCCTTCTGGTTTATATGATACCAAGCACAAAATAACTAGACAGCATTATTATTATTATTATTTTGGCTGTGTTGGGTCTTCGTTGCTGCACATGAACTTTCTCTAGTTGTGGCAAGCGGGAACTTCTATTCCTTGCGGTGCGTGAGCTTCTCATTGTGGTGGCTTCTCTTGTTGCGGAGCACGGGCTCTAGGTATGCGGACTTCAGTAGTTGTGGCTTGTGGGCTCTAGAGCACAGGCTCAGTAGTTGTAGTGCACAGGCTTAGTTGCTCCGCGGCATGTGGGATCTTCCCACACCAGGGCTCGAAGCCGTGTCCCCTGCATTGGCAGGCGGATTCTTAACCACTGTGCCACCAGAGAAGCCCCTAGACAGCACTGTTAAAATTAACTATACCTTGGGCAGAAATAGAATATTTAGTAGTGTTGAGTGCTTTGCCATTTATTACATGGAAGAGCTATAAGTAGGTCAAATCAATGACAAGAAATGTCACATCACTCCAGAGCTTCTCAGGTAGGCGTGTGTATGTCTCAGCATCACTTATTTTCTGCCTTGAACATTGCTTCTCATCATTGTTTTTTCTTAATGAATTTATCTGACTTTAGGTCGGTCTATGCCCTTGTATACAATTAAAAAAGACGATTCACCAATATGATTTCCCAGGAACTGGTAAATTCTAAACCATTGTTTCTGTGGAGCTGCTAGGTAGAAAAGTGAGACTAAGACATCTGAGTGAAAGGAAGAACATGTTTCTGACTTGTCTAGATTCTAAATGATACTGAAACATGAGCCTCAAAGCTAGGAAGTGGTCAAGCTGGGATTTTTAGCTCAAGTCTGACTCTAAACATTGTTCTTTTCTACAGAAACAGCACTGTCTCTTGTGGAAAAAAAAAAATCACATACTTTTAAAGGATATGGATGGAAACGAGTGACAACCAGAAATGTTACAAAAAAGCCATTTCATACAATGGTTTGAAATATTCTGCCTCCATTTGATATAGGGATTTGTGATGGTCTTCATGACCTATCACATCAGTGATAAAAATAACCATTGGCTCAATTGCTTAGAGCTTGAAATAAATCAGAGAAAGGCAATCAATCAGTCAAATATGTTTCAGGTGTCTCCTGTTTGCTCAACACTCTACTAGACTCTGTGGGACCTGACAGCTCACACATCAAAGTTCTTTGGCAAGCAAGAAGTGAACGTGAAATAGTATTATTAGAGAAAAACTACATGAGGTGGTCCAGCTTCAAAGAACTTAAAATCTTAATGTGGAGGAGGGGTGTTTTCAAATAACAGTAGATCTTCATCACCATAAACAGCACAGAAAATGTATTTAATTGGTGATTAGAACAGGGGCAGGCCAACTTCTTCTGCAAAGGGTGAGATAGAAAATATTTTAGGCTTTGAGGGACATACGGTCTCTGTTGTAGCTACTCAACTTGGCTGTTGTAGTGTGAAAGCAGCCATAGATGATAAAGTAAATGAATGAGTTTGGCTGCATTCCAACAAAACTTCATTTACAGACACAGGTGGCTGACTGTTTTTGATCCACCGTTGTGCTTTGGAGACTCCTTGTTTGGACTGATTGTGAGAGAAGGCTGCAGAAGAATTGATCACTGTGGAACAAGCAGGGAAGCCTGATTGGAAGAAATTTCTCTGGGGACAAGTAAAGGCTTGAGTAGCTCTTTCCTCTCCAGGGTGAATCAATGAAGGTAGAGGAGGACTATGCCATCATATTTTACATGTCATCTTATCTATGGATTAGTTTCTTGATGGTGTTTTTAATTATTTAAGCATATTGAGGAAAAGTACAGAAGGACAGGTGTTTTCTTTTTCTTGCTGATTTCTGACTGTTACGGGCTGTCCATTAAAGCCACTTGGGGTTGGTTACCTAGGAAATGCCTGGCTGACTGGGGATTTTAGATTGATCACCAGATTTATGGCAGGAAGGTGAGTCATGTGATGTGAATTTAGTTGCTTCTAAGTGGAAGAGTAGAAATTACTGAACATTAAAAAAGAATCACCGGAACTTTCCCTCACTACTCCTTAATTTTAAAGGTGAAACAAATGATCTTCTTTCAGGAAGTAACAGAGGTCTAAATTTATCCCCAGAGGAAGGGAGTTTAATGATTCCATGACCATATCAGACTTCATGGTTATGAGTCACCGTACTCAAGGGGTGTGTGTGTGTGTGTCCATGATACAGTCAAACTCAGCTATCTATTAAATTAATGAAAAATGATGTGGTTCCTATTTTCACAAGGATGAGGATTAATATCTGTGTGACTTTTTTTTTTTTTTTTTTTTTTGCGGTACGCGGGCCTCTCACTGTCGTGGCCTCTCCCGTTGCGGAGCACAGGCTCTGGACGCGCAGGCTCAGCGGCCATGGCTCACGGGCCCAGCCGCTCCGCGGTATGTGGGATCTTCCCGGACCGGGGCACGAACCCGTGTCCCCTGCATCAGCAGGCAGACTCTCAACCACTGTGCCACCAGGGAAGCCCATCTGTGTGACTTCTGAGTTCCCCCTGAGAAGCATCATTGCTTTATCCACAAAGCATGTAGTTTTAGAGACTCTCTGGGATAGAATAGAGTGAGTATATTCAATGAAACCAGCTCTGTAGCTAAAACAGTTATCTGTATGGTAAACAGAAGAACTGACTTTTATCAGGATGAAAAGAACTAATCGAAGTTGGAGTTTCTTAATAAAAAATGTCAGGCACTTAAAAAATAATGTATGGATAAAGAAAACGGTCACTTGCCAACTAGCATCTGTGAACTAGGTACTTTCACTCTCTATCTCATTTAATCCTCAAAAAGTAAAAGGTAGATAGTATAAAAATTTTAGAATTCTGTTCTGCAAATATTTATTGAACACTTAATGCGTGTCTGCACCAAGGTTCAGAGAAGATAGGTAACTAATCCAGGATTAGAATCCATTTTTGTTCTACTCCAAAGGCTATGCTTTTCCTGCTTCACTGTATTATTTTTCTCTAGGGTATTTTTATATCAGAAGAGTGAAAATAAAACAACTAATCTGGAAATTTTATTGTAAGAAGTTATCTACTTTGCAAAACTCAGATGTGAATGTGTGCTTACACAAACTTCCCTTTTTCCTAAGACTTTCTCTGGCAGGTCAAAATCACCTTGAAAATTTCCTTCTATCTTGTACCTGCCTGTAGTGATATAGGAACGGTTTATTAATAAAAGCAGCAAACTTTGACTAACTATTTAAGCGTGCTAGGCACTATACCTAATGCGTAATCTCCTTCAGTCCCAACTCAACCCTATGAGGAAGGAACTATAGGTGCCCTATGTCATAGATAGTGGAATTAAGCATTAGAACAGTGACTTACCGAAGGTCACACAGCAGTTAGTGGCGGATTAATTTTTGTTCATTTTTTGAACGCTAGTCTAACTCCAGAGCCCATTTTCATAACTGCTTCAACATTTTCCTTTCCTTTGAGCTAGAACTGATTTTCCTAGCCAGGAAGTGGTGCCGAACGTCAAAGGTTTAAAAAAAAATTATGGGAGGAAAACTGAAAATCCTCTTCATTAATATATTTCTCCTGCAAATGAAGAAATTAACATTATTCGATTTTTATCAGAAAAACACCTTGATTCAGACTATAAAAACTAAGTGTTTCACTGTAGTGAGATTTGAAAACCGTTGGGCTGGACGGACCCACATTTAGCGTAGAACTCTCAAGTAGACTCATCTCCCCAGGGGACAGATTTCTTTATGTTCTCAAACATGGTGTCAGGGCAGGTACCACTCATGATGGGGTGGGGGCGTAATGCTTGCACAGTGCCTGGGAGAGCACTCAGCACCAAGTGTGCCTCAACACGTGGTAATACTCCATGTAAAACAACAATCACTGTGTCTAGTAGAACTCATTTATATCACAGGGCTATGCGGATGGTGTTACGATTTCAAGACTTAGGATAACCACGTCTCTGTCATCTAGAAAACTAACCACTGGCTCTGAAATTCCACCATCAAAGCTCTATTCCTTTCTCTTTAGGCTTTGATGCTGCCTAAAATACAACCACTGCTGATGAGTTATCAGTCATGTATGTCTCAGAGAACCTGAAGAATTTCAGACTGGGCTTTAATGGAAGGGAGGGGGAGGGAAGATCACAGGAGCAGAATGTTAGAGCTGGGAGGGCCTTGGGAGCATCATCTCACCTTCTCATCATCTGCAGATGGGGAAACTGGGCCACAGAGAGAGTGAGTGAGTCAATCTTTCTTCTTTAACATTTGCCCCACTCCCCTTTATGGGGGAGGATGCATGTGTATGTACGCATGTGCTTACCTGTTATCTGCATCGGGGAGTGTTCCCGTCACTAACACTGCATAACAAACCACCCCACACTGAGTGGTGTAAAATCGTGGCTGTGTTGTTCAGCTCACAGATTATGTGGGTCAGGAATTCAGGCAGGGAGCAAAGGGGACGGCTTATCTTGGGGAGACTCAAATGGCTGGTGGGGCTCAGACACCCGGGAGCTGGCATCATGTGGAGGTGTGGTCTGGTACCCGGGGAGGGGATAACTCATCCAGAGCACCCAGGTGTGGCATGGCCCTCTCACAGCATGGCGCCTGGTTTCACAAAAACCACGTGGGAGCTGCCTGGCCTCTTCTGACCTAGTCCTGGAAGTCGCAGAGTCACTTCTGACGCACCCTCCTGGTTACAAGCAAGTCAGGAGATGAGCTCAAGTTTCAAAGGGAGGGGACTTCCCTGGTGGCACAGTGGTTAAGAATCCACTTGCCAATGCAGGGGACATGGGTTCAAGCCCTGGTCCAGGAAGATCCCACATGCTGCAGAGCAACTAAGCCCGCGAGCCACAACTACAGAACCCATGTGCCACAACTACTGAAGCCCGTGTGCCTAGAGCCCGTGCTCCGCAACAAGAGAAGCCACCGCAATGAGAAGCCCGCGCACAGCAATGAAGACCCAACGCAGCCAAAAATAAAAATAAATTAATTAATCAATTTAAAAAAAAGTTTCAAAGGGAGGTAATTAGATCCCACATGTCAGTGGGGGAGAATCTAGGTCACCTTGTAGAAGAGCATGTGTGATGGGAGAGGTTGTTGCTGCCATCTGTGGCAAATACAGTCTGCCCAGGAGGGAAAGCAGCAATTTGTAGCTCTGCCACCAAACCTTTAAAATGTCTTTCTTTCCATTCCTGAGGCCCCTCACTCCCTCTCTAGGCACCTCTGGGTCCATTTTATAGATGAGGAATCTAAGGTTCCGAGAGAGTCAGCAGTGTGTCCAAGTTCAAGGCCAAGATTTATGTCCAGCTCTCATTTCTACATCTGTGCTCTGTATTCCTTGCCTCCCACCTCCCACGGATGCCAACTCCATTTCCAATAGCAGTGACCTTGGTTGGATGAACAGTAAGATAAATATTGGGTCCAGTTGTCCTGACCTGAGGCAGAACTCTTGCAAGGAAGTTGCTGAGCAAACCTGACACCTCCTAGGGATACTGAAAATGTAGTGTAGTCAAAAAGCCTGGAATATGCCTACTATAATTTGTCTAACATTTATACCTCCCCTTAGTTACCTTCTTGCTATAAATAAGTAGTGTTGTTCTGAGGTACTGAAAGAAATGTTTTTACAGTAGAAATATCCATTTATTTCCATAATAGAAAATTGACTATGTTATTGATCAATATGTCCCATCTGCCAAGTCTTCCTAATTATAAATTTGAAAGGTACACCCAGTAGCATAGTAACTGTCAAACAACTATTGGGAAGCTGTTGTTATATGTCTTGAAATGGATTCCTCTAAAGGCAGACTGACATAGAATGAGACAGCAAATTAAATATGTTTCATTTACTAAGTAAAATGTTTTTTTGTCTGATTCTGTCTCCTAAGGGTCGATTAACAAAATAATCCTACGAATTTGTTGACTCCTCAAGACATTAGACCTCACCCAGGGCCAGCCCTGAACCATGTTTACGAAATTGATATCTCACAGCCCAGATAATGCTCTTTTAATTTAAAAAATTTGATTAGTTTATGGAGCTCTTTATTTTTGTTATCTGGTCAGAGATTCTTATAATCCCCAGTCCATTTCACTTTATGAACAATAATTTTCTCATATGTCAACATCTCCAATAAATACCTTACAATATTATCCAAACAGATTGTTACATGAGCTTTTTTTTTTTTTTTTTTACCATTTTGCACATTTTATATGCAATAAAGGATCTCAGAGATGATTCCTTATCTTGATTTACCCTCTAATTTGGTAGGAATGAAAGCTTTAGCCTGTCACAGGCCAAGACTGTGTCAAACAGGATGAACTTCTGATGAATACACACTACTGAGACTGATAAACTCTAATTACACCATAAGCCTCTTCTGAAATGGGCACTTCCAATTCCATACACCGCGAATATGGGCCCAGAATCAAGGATGAATTCTGAACCGATGTTTTTATTGCATTTCAGGTAACGGAGAAGTTGCATTGGAGAGAGAAAGGAGAATGCCTCTATATAGCGATGTGCCTAATATAAATGTTAGGGGTGAGGATGGGGAACCCAATTCCCTCTGAGCACCTTACGTGCGAAGGACACATATTAGTAACATCAAAATATTGTCTTTTCCATTCAATGCTCAGCATTCTTGTGCCTGTTGAGTTTGAAGTTTTTTGTCTTTCGTGAACTCTGGAAATGTCTTCTCGTTCATTTTTAAATTCCCTATATCTCCTCCATTCTCTAGAATTCCTGTTTGAAGATGTTTGGTCTTTTCAAGTTATTTTCTGTGTCTTAATCTTCTTTCTTATTTTCTGCCTTTTTATTCCTTTCCACAGCATTCTGGGAGAATTCCTAGGCTCCACCTACCATATTCCCACACTGTTCCCCATGTGTGTCCATCCTGAGTGTCAGACTATCCAACTTGTTTGGAGTTTTAGGATGTTATCCATGATGGCTCTGTCTCTTAAGAGCCTATTTCTATTTCATGGATATCTTCCCTTGTTACTACGAAAATATTTACTTTTCTTTTAAAATCTTTTTCCTTTTTTTTTTTTTTCCCTCTGATATTTCCTTGGGCATTAGTTCTTCCATTTGTTGAGCTTAGTGTTTCTGTCTTACATTGGTTTCCTAGAGCTGCTGTAACGAATGGCCGAATGGCCATGAAACAACAGAGAGGTGTTCTCTCACAGTTCCAGAGGTTAGGTCGCTGAAATCAAGGTGTTGGCAGGGCCATTCTCCCTCTGAAGGCTCTAGAAAAGAATCAGTCCTTTCTTTTCTCCTTCCTCCCTCCCTCTCTCCCTCCTTCCTTCCTTCTCTCTCTCTCTCTCTCTATTGTGGTTAAAAATAAAAGTAGCAAACATAACATGAAATCTACCCTCTTAACAAAATTTTAGGTGTACAGCACAGTATCATTAACTATATGCAAATTATGTCTCCAGCAGAACTGGAGATATTGTTCATCTTGCATAACGGAAACTATACGTATTGAACAATTTCCCCTTCCCCCTGCTTCTGGCAACCACCATTCCGCTGTCTGCTTCTATGGGTTTGACTGCTTTAGATACCTCCCGTAAGTGGAATCAGGCAGTATTTGTCCTTCTGTGACTGGTTTATTTTACTTATCATAATGTCTTCAAGGTTCATCCGTGTTACGGCGTATGACAAGATTTCCTTCTCCTTTAAGGCTGGTGACATATGCATCTCTCAGGGTGTTGCTTTTCCTCAGCTGTTCAGTGATTTTAGGTTATATGCCTCTCTTTGTTCTTGAGATTCCCTACCTTCCTGTCTGTGGCTTCTCTTTTTGTTACCACCTGTGTCTAATAGTTATGAGGAAACAATAGGACATAATCCAAGGATGGCCTCTCAGTAATTTTTTCTCTTAACGTGTGGGGGCTCCTCATTCTTTCTTGGTGTTACCAAGCATCTTGGGGCACTATTTAACCAAAACACCTACACTCATAACTCCAGCCTGGATGGGAGGGTGGGACAGGAACCTCCCTGCCCACTGCTTGGCATAAGAAGATGTAAGACACAGAAGAGGCTAAGGGCCTGGATGCTTAAAACATGGGCTCCCCAGCCAATCACGTTGATGTTTGCTTCAGAGGCTTTTCACGCACTGTCTCTAATCTTGGAGCAACCCCAGAACCTGGGAAACCCCTGCAGGTGTTTCAGGTCATGTTTTCACTCTGTCGGTGGTCTGATCCAATTTGCCTTCAGTCTCTCAGATATTCCTCTGATCCACTTGTCCTTTATTGATTTTCATCCCTGCTACAGATGTGCTCTTTCAAATATATTTTACCAGTTACAGGGTTCGGGGATGAGAGCAGGATGTAGGGCCATGTAGTTGGTCTTTGCTCTTGTTCCAACTTTCTAAAACACTACCTAAATGTAAAAGCAAAGTGCCTAGTGGGTAGGCAGAAAGGGTAATGGGGAATCAAAAAAAAAAAAAAAGTAATGGCTTCCTTGTCAGTCTCTTCCCCAGACTCTCTTCTCTGCAGGCTGGACCCAGTCCTTTAATTTGGGAACTTGGGGAGTATAGGAATTAAGAACAAGTACATGGAATCGGATGGAACAGAGTTCAAACCCAAGTTCTTCTCCTTAGTGATGGTAAGATCTTGAGCACCTTACTGAACCTCTCTGGCCCTTTTAATTAATTAATTTATTTGTTTGTTTATTTATTTATTTGCAGTATGCGGGCCTCTCACTGCTGTGGCCTCTCCCATTGCAGAGCGCAGGCTCGGCGGCCATGGCTCACGGGCCCAGACGCTCCGTGGCATGTGGGATCTTCCCGGACCAGGGCACAAACGCGTGTCCCCTGCATCGGCAGGCGGACTCTCAACCACTGCGCCACCAGGTAAGCCCCTATTTATTCATTTTTAAATTTCAAAACACAGAGGATGATAGTACTTGCTTCTTAGGGATATTATAAATGTTAACTGAGATAATCTGTGCAATTATCTCATGCACACAGTAGGTGTTTGATAAACTGAAACATTACCTTTTACAATGCAACCTTCAGTGGTCTCTCTGACTGTATGGGCTGGCTTTGCTCTGGCTTTGAGCCAGCCTTCTCATAAAGGTGGACCCTTCACTGATTCTCACATTGGATTAAATTGTATCGTGGTTTTTGCAGGTTTGGTAATTTTTTTGTGAGGAGGTAGTGGAGAGGGTATAATAGTCACAGCAAACAACTTAGAAAATCTCCCATGGATTAACCCAGGATGTGTACTGATGGGGGTGAGCTAGAGAACCCATGTCTGCTCACAAACTGAGTAGATACAGGCACGAATTTTCATGACCACACAGAAGCTGTGCCCTTGGTACATGTGGGTTCATGCCACTTAACTCTTGTTCATCCCTCCTCTGGAGGCTAGGGTGAACCCTGCATGTTCTCTACTAATAAAGGACCTTCTATGATCCATCGTAGCTTTGGCTTTGAACTGCCACCTATTACTCATTGGGCTGGGCCTTCTCAGCTACTGAGACTGCTTCAATCACCCTTATGGGACCTATGGATTCTTTGACATTTTGTACCATGCTGGCCAGCTGCTTTTTCTTACGGCCTCTGTTTCTCTATCTGCAAAATGAGTATAATTGCAGTGATGATCTATCCCACGGGGCTGTTGTGAAGTATAAATGAAATAACATGAGCTAGACTGGATGTTCCACGAGGGCAGGGACCACATCTGACTTGTTTTACACTGGACTCGTCCCACTGTAGCTACTCTACAAATACTTGACAAAGGAATGAATAAATATATAAAGCAGTAAGGATGGTGGCTGTATTCGTATACTAGGGTTGCCCTGACAAATGACCACAGACTGGGTGGCTTAAGCAACAGAAGCTTATTTCCTCATGGTTCTGACAGCTGGAAGTCTTAGATCAAGATGTTGACAGGATTGCTTTCTTCTGAAGTCCTCTCTCGTTGGCTTGTAGATGGCTATCTTGCTGTGTCTTCAAATGGTCTTCCCTTTGTGTATGTTTGTGCCCTAATCTCCTCTTTTTATAAGAACACCAGTCGTATTGGATTAGGTCCACCCTAATGACCTCATTTTATCTCAATTACCTCTTTAAAGGCTCTATTTCCAAATACAGTCACATTCTGAGGTCCTGGGGGTTAGGGCTTCAACATATGAGTTTTGGGGGAATAGAATTCAGCTCAAAACAGTGTCTGACAATTAGTATTTTTTCAATAAAAATTAGTTCCTTCCCCTTTTATATCTACTGCTCCCTCTTCATCTTCTCCTTCCTCTCCCCAACCCCCCCCCCCCCCCCAGTAATAACTAGCATCGTGGTAAGAATATGATGGGTTCTAAGTAAATTCTTATAAATATATTAACCAGACCAAGTGTGAAATACCTTCATAAAATAAAAAAGAAGCTAGTGTTTCACAACACACAGGTAAAAGAACTGATTTAAATATAAAGCTGTCTTTATCTTATTTTGTATCTCTAACATTCCTTTAAGAACTAAGGAAATTAAAATTTATATCAAGTAGCTTCTACCTGCTGGACACATGCTTATCTCTACTAATGGCATCAATCTTGCTAGATGGACATTTTGTTATTCCCATTTTGAGATGAGGAAAGTGGACCTCAGATGACACAAATAACTTGCCCAAGGACTTTGCAACACCACACACCTCCCAAAGGTGGGCAGGAGCTCTGGGTGGGACCAACGCTGGTGATTCCAAGACGGGGAAGACTCAGGCTTTGGCCACGGTGTGCTGCCAATGTCGTGAGAGGCACCACTTTCTGCAGCTGACTGAAAAGCCAGTCAGAAAGTGACAAGTGTGATAACCGAGGTCAAAACTAAGGCTTTTGGGGGCACGTGCATTAAATTTAGTCTTAGCTTTTAATATAGAATTTTACCCTCCCCCAAAGTTTTACCAAGGTATAATTTTCCTATAATATCCCGCTTTGCTAAAGATTCTGTAGCCTTCTGGAGGAGTTCCTTCTGAGCTGCCCCAGACCCTTGGAGATGAATAGGAGGAGGATGGACAGAGCGGGAGTGGTGCTCAGTCAAGGACAGGGATGATTAGAAACTTTTCCTTACCGTTAAAAGCATGAGTATAGGGCTTCCCTGGTGGCGCAGTGGTTGAGAGTCCGCCTGCCGATGCAGGGGACACGGGTTCGTGCCCCGGTCCGGGAGGATCCCACATGCCGTGGAGTGGCTGGGCCCGTGGGCCACGGCCGCTGAGCCTGCGTGTCCGGAGCCTGTGCTCCGCAACGGGAGAGGCCACAACAGTGAGAGGCCCACGTACCGCAAAAAAAAGAAAACAAAAAAGAAAGACACAGAAAGAGAAATACTGCACAATCTCACTTATGTGTGGAATGGAAAATTGTCAAACTCGTAGAAGCAAAGAGTAGAATGTTTTCCAGGAGCTGGGGAGAGGGTTCAAAGTTTCAGTTATGCAAGATGAAGAAGCTCTGGATCTATGTACAGTATGCTGACTCTAGTTAACAATGCTATATTGTATACTTCAGATTTGCTACGAAAACTTAAATCTCAACACACACAAACAGTAACTACGTGGAGGTAGTAGATATGTTAATTAATTTGATGGTGGTGATCATTTCACAATGTATATGTATATAAAAACATCAAGTTTCACACCTTAAATATATACAGTTTTTATGTCAGTGATATCTCAATAAAGCTGTTAAAAATATATACAAAAAGGAGACAGTCGGGGAGGAATTCTCCCACTGGGCTGCCTGCCTCTTTGCACTTCTTTGAGTGTGTTCATCACAGGCTGCCTTCCATAAGGGTGACGTGAATGTGTAGACACACATTTTCCCCTGATTACAGCCTCTTGGTGAGGAGGGCATCTATTTCACTGATCTTAACACGGCTACAGCAAAGAGTAGGCCCTCAGTGCTTGTTGGGTAAAAATCCAGTGGAATTCACTTTGGCATCAGCTATTAGGTTGAAAGCAGCCCAAGAAACATGGATATCAGGGTAACTCCAGTTGAAAGATTCACCAAATATTTTTGTGAGTGCCCACTGGATGCTAGGCACCGCACTGGGCTCAAGGCTCCTAGCAGGCTCTGGTCAGTTTAAGAAGACAGATGTCCAGGAAAGCACCCAGCTTGCCAGCAGCAAGCTAAACAAGCCTGGACTCGGCGGCTCAAAGACTGCAGGGACACAGCCCTAGAGGGAGAGATTTTGGTAGGAACTGCAGGTGGTAACAGCTGCAGCTGCCCTCCCAATTCTCACACCCACTCAGATGGCCTGTTTATTCTCCTGTCCACTGCCTCTGTTCCCAGGGCCAGGGACATGTTGTTTTTTTTTTTTTCTAAGACGTCACCGGTGTGTACAACCTTCTGTGTGCAAACCTGCCACAGGAAGAAAGCACGTGCAGGACACATTTGCATTTTGTTTGTTGCAGGTGAGTGGCTATTAGGGTCTGACTAAGGAGGTCACCTGATCATTCAGGATTTGACAGACTCAAGTCAGCCACAGGCATCCATCCGACTGAGTGGGCCAATGAGAGATGGAGAGCAAAACATTCCTGGGAGCCGTATAAGGAGGTGGGGACCTGATTTCAGGACCAATTCTGCTTAATACTTGAAGACAAATGCAGACAAATAAAAAGATTCACAGGATACATTTTCCCCCCATTCATGATGAAAATCACTTTGTTGAATCTGATGGGGTGTGAGGATGCCTATTCTTCTGACTCAAATTCCCTACTTCATTGGATAGAAGAATCTAAATGAGAAACTTGGCTTTGCTTTTCAGCCATTAAAAAAGTTAATATTCAAGAGTATTTCAGTGGTACCAGTTTGATCCTGAAATTAGATCCGGGACTGTAACTCAAAGTTAAATGGGCCACAGTTAACCCACCCTGGGTCTAGGAACTTGGACAGGCAACATCTCTCTTAAGACTTCGTTTTCTTGTCTATAAAATGAAGAGCTGGTCTAAATGATCTCTAAGCCAGATTTGCCATTTTATGATATAAATAGATTCATAATGACAAGGACTCGAGGACTCCTAAACCTGGCCCTGTATCAGGAGCAGCTGAGGAGTGTGTTAAAAATAAAGATTTTCTGATGCCACCCTAGAGATTCTGATTCTGTAGGTCTAGGTGAGGGCCTAGAAATATGTATTTTTAATAGGCCTAGAGGATTCTGCAAAGCCCGTCCTCAGCCTGCCTGGTGCTTGAGAACCACTAGAAGATCTGAAAGCCCTTTGCAGCCAGCCTAGATTGGGGTCATTCATATTATTTTAAAAGGTCTCATTGGATAAAAACACTGACCTCTCCCTGGCACCCCTCACTCCCATCCTGGATTCTGGGTCTTGAAACTAGCCTACATCTGTAGATATCTTTCAGACTATGTTATTCAAACTCATTTGGGGTGCCAGGGAGAAATCTTTGTATTTTTGGATTCCCTTATAGTTAGAACACAATTAGATCTTCCTACCAGGTTAGCATAAAGTCCAAAGAGGCTTTGGGAAGGGGATAAAACCCTCCAACTCTGACTTGACTCACCCTGGGATGCTGGACCTGTTTTCCTGGTCTGGAAAATGGGGAATTTTTTCTTGTGTGACCTGTAGGTCTGAAGTTGAATCTTGGCTGCGTCCCTCCTGCAAGTCACCAAACTTTTTGTGCCTCAGTTTCTCCATCTGTAAAATGAGGGATAAAATAGGGGTTTTTTTGTGGGGATAAAATGAGTTATATGTGAGGTGCCTAGACTACTCCCTGGCAGATAGAAAGTGCTCAGGAAAGATTATAAATTATTAATTTTATTGCCACTAATTACAAAAAGGAGGAAGACACATCTACTACAAAAGTTATGTGGATTAGTTACAGAAAGATCCCAGTAATTCTCAGATTAGCTGTAGCAGGTTCACTGAGGGGAAGGGGTGGGAAGGAGCTTGTTATACATGCAGTTTTAAGCCCTCCCCCTCTGGGTTCTGATGAACAATTTTTGGCGGAGGTGGGAGTGAGGGTGGGGGAAGGGTGTCAGGAATCTGCATTTTATTTTATTTTATTTCAGTTCAATTTTATTTTAATTAAATTTTTTTCATTTTTTTAATTGAATGAAAGATTCTTTAAATTCTATATAGTGTTTTACGATTTTCAAAAGTTTCACACACATGATTTCTTATAATCCCATAATAACCCTTTTTTCCTCCACCCATATATTGCCCCTCCCCCTTCCCTCTCCCCACTGGTAACCGGTAGTTTGCTCTCTATATCTGTGAGTCTCCTTCTTTTTTGTTTGATTCACTAGTTTGTTATATTTTTTAGATTCCACATATAAGTGGAGACATACAGTGTTTGTCTTTCTCTGTCTGACTAGTTTCACTTAGCGCAATACCTTCCAGGTCCATCCATGTTGCTGTAAATGGCAAAATTTCATTCTTTTTTTATGGCTGGGTAGTATTCATTGTATATATGTACCACATCTTCTTTATCCATTCATCTGTCGATGGGCACTTAGGTTGTTTCCATGTCTTGGCTACTGTAAATAGTGTTGCTGTGAACATTGGGGTGCATGTATCTTTTCGAATTAGTGTTTTTGGTTTTTTCAGCTATATGCCCAGAAGTGGAATTGCTGGGTCATACAGTAGTTCTATTTTTAGTTTTTTGTGGGGTTTTTTTGCGGTTCACGGGCCTCTCACTGTTGTGGCCTCTCCCGTTGCGGAGCACAGGCTCCGGACGCGCAGGCTCAGTGGCCATGGCTCACGGGCCCAGCCGCTCCACGGCATGTGGGATCTTCCCGGACCGGGGCACGAACCCATGTCCCCTGCATCGGCAGGCGGACTCTCAACCACTGCGCCACCAGGGAAGACCTATTTCTAGTTTTTTGAGAAACGTCCATACTGTTTTCCACAGTGGCTGCATCAATTTACATTCCCACCAACAGCGTAGGAGGGAGGAATTTTTAGATAAGCTCCCCAGGTGGTTGTGTGGCCAGTGGCCTGGGGACCACATTTGGTGAAAACCTGCTTGTTCATGTCACAGTGTTCCTCTCTAAGTGTGTGTGTGTGGCTTTTCCATTGTTCTGGCCTTCTCCCTACATACCTGCACAGCTGATAAGAAGCCTGGATGCCAGGGTTTAAATATCACATTATCATTATTTTGCTATTTATCTTAGGCAGGTGTTTTGAATTCACCTGGCTTGAGTCTCTTGCATCTCAGAGCAGCCAAACTTGGACTCAGCTCAACCTGGGCCGTTCCCTCCCAGCTCCTCTTCAGCCTCTCCTCACCCAGGATGAGCAGGGCAGTGTCTGCTCCAGTTGCTTCTAATAAATTTACCCTGTCAGCCAGCCAGGAAGGCCCGTGTGCCCAGCTCAGGGAGGGTAGCCTGGTGTCTGTTCCATATGAGATCCCCAGCGTCTCACACAGGGCCGGGGCCGCAGTAGGAACTCGATAAATGCTTGCTGAATAAATGAAACTGAATTGCATTAAATAACTTGTGCATACCGACTTTCCTTTCACAAAAGAACCAAGGTGTGTTGAACAAAATTAACCCACCACACACAATTTGGTTAGAATACGGGTCAGAAACCACTGCCCTGAAGGTATTTTCCAGAAGCTCAAGCAGATTAGCGTAGGCTCTTTGACTTGGGAAGGAGAAATTCTTAGCTGAGAGGGGGGAGATCACATGGCTGGTACATCGTAGGGGCTCAGTCAAATGTTGGTTCCTCTCCCCTTTTCTCTTCCACCCAAAGATTCAGTAGGTTAGGAATCCAAATGGTGATGGGCTCCCTGAGACAGAGGTTTATTGACAGTTGAGGAAATCAGGCCCAGAGAGGTTAAGTCCCATGCCCAAAGTCACACAGCAAGTCAGTGACCTAGTAGAGATTTGAATCAGAGCAGATGCTGCTTTCTGACTCCAGAGTTTTTTTTCTGTTTTTATTTTTTTTAATTTTTATTGGAGTATGGTTGACTTACAAAGTTGTGTTATTTTCAGGTGTACAGCAAAGTGAATCAGTTATACGTATACATATATCCCCCCCCTTTTTTTTTTAGATTCTTTTCCCATATAGGTCATTACAAAGTATTGAGTACAGGTCCGTGTGCTATACAACAGGCTCTTATTAGTTATCTATTTTATGTATAGTAGTGTGTATATGTCAGTCCCAATTTCCCAATTTGTCCCTCTCCCCCCTGCCCAATCCCCTGGTAACCATACGTTTGTTTTCTACATCCATGACTCTACTTCTGTTTTGTAAATAAGTTCATTTGTACTCTTTTTTTTAGATTCCACATATAAGCCATATCATATGATATTTGTCTTTCAGTGTGTGACTTACTTTACTCAGTATGACAACCTCTAGATCCATCCATGTTGCTGCAAATGGCATGTTTTGTTCTGTTTTATGGCTGAGTAATATTCCGTTTTATATATATATATATATGTATATATATATATGTATATATATATATATATACACATACATACATATATATACCACAACTTCTTTAGCCATTCCTCTGTTGATGGACATTTAGGTTGCTTCCATGTCCTGGCTATTGTAAAAAGTGACGCAGTGAACACTGGGGTGCATGTATCTTTTTGAATTATGGTTTTCTCCAGGTATATGCCCAGGAATTCTTTCTCTTTTCATTTTATCAAAGTTTCCAGGAATTGACTCCCTAGCCATTTGCCTCAAACTCATACCTACTTGCAAAATGCAGAGTCAAGAATTCCACCCTGTTGAATCAGACCTTCCTGTAGTGGGGGGTAAGAACCTATATTTTCAATAAAACAAGCAGGTAAATCAAGTACACCAAAGTTCAAGGGCCATGGCAAGCCAGCCTTCTCTCATTAACTAAGGAGATCCCTAAATTCATCTCAGCGAGGATCAGATTCTGAACGCTGCCCAACTGTTATTTAAAAATTTTTTTCTTTTTAAAGTAGTTGCAGCAAATGCCTCATTGAAAACCACCTTGAGTTGCTGGTGGCACTGAGTAAATGCACCCTTGTCTAAAGCCTCCCCTTGGTCCGAATATCACCATCTGGATGGCAGTCCAGCTCTCTCTCCCTTTTACTCAAGAACAAGGGGGTGACTTTTAAAAGGCAGCCAGAAACAGTAAGAATTAGTTCTTGCAAGGCCCTAGAGAGCTCGGCCGGATTTCTTAAATTCAGACCCCGGAGTTGTTCACTGTCAGGACGGGTTCTGAAAGGGAGCCACGGGTGTGGATTAAAGCATGCATTTTTAAGATGGTAAACTGGAAGCTGGAGTCCCTGGTGAGTTAACCTTGGGAAAGAAGATGTGTACCAGAGATGCTGTAGACAAGACAGCGCTCAGGATAACAAAGGCAAGGACACTGCACTCCCCGGGCTCCTTGGCAATATGGCTTCACCCACAGTTTAGCTAACAGCGTGTCTCTGGGGCTTCTGTTGCTATCAAATTTATGCCTTATGAAATGTCAAAAGGGAAGTGCTACTTCTCCAAGACAGCAAGAAATTTCTTTTTCTTTTTTCTATTTTTTTTTCATGTAATGCCCTCCTGGAGGATTTTTGCACCCTGGATAAATATTTCTCTGTCAACTCAAATGGAAAAGAGCTTATAACTTCTCGAGAAGGGTACTGTTGCCTCTTTATGAGGCTGTTCTGCAAAGCAGACGAGTCAGGCATCCTGGTATGTGCCCAGCACTGAGCATTTGCATCAACAGCTGACTTCCCCCTAGTCAGTTACCTGGAGAAGAAAGAGAATACATTGTGATTATTGAGTGGGCAGAGTTTTCTCTTTTTTTGCATGGTGCCCGGCAGCCTGACCAGAAACAAAGTGAAGGTAGCTTTAAAGGCTTTGAACTCAAAATGGTCTCTGAGTCTAATCCATCCTTCCCAGGCCACACCTCCTCCAGGAAGCCTACTGGATTCCTGAAGCCCCATAGCTTCTTCTGTAGGGAAACTAACAAGTCCTGAGCACCAACCTTCGGCCACTTTATAGACATTTCGTTTATTCCTCCACTCAACCCAATGAAGTGGGGACTATTAAACTCATTTTATAAATGAGGAAATTGAAGCTCAGAGTTTAGGTTGAGGAGTTAAATAGACCTGGAGTTGAAATCTCACCTCCACCACCGTTTTGCTGGGTGATGTTGTGCAGGTTGCTGAATTCTTCTGAGCTTTACATTCTCACCTATAAAATAAGGATCGTACTGTACTATCCAGATTCATGAGAATTAGTGATCTCAGTTGTGTATACATAGGGCTCAGCACTGTGCCTGGCACACAGTAGGCACGTAATAAAATGGCGGCTATTGCTATCATTATGATTACTCTGGAAATCTACTAAGGTAGAGAGGGGTAGAGCAGGAATTCAAACCCAGGTCTGGATGGCTCCAAAGTCCATGGACTTTCCTGGGTGTGCCTTAGTGTAAGCCTCTGTGGAGCTTTATTCTCTTAGGCTTTCATTTTTATGGGTTTTCTGTCCAGACTCTCTGAGGACACGGCCACACAACAGACCTCCTTTACTTCTGCCACATTGCTGGGCGCTGCTGTGCAGGAGTCGTGCGGGAGTAGCTGTTTCAACCACAGCCTTCCCAGACTTAGTGTCAACGTTCCAGTCCGTTTTCTCCAGGCACTGCCATCAAAGTAGTGAATCTTAAAAAAAGTAAATAAATAAGACCACATCGGAAAATCTGTAAGTTATCTTGAGTATCTTTAAAAAAAAAATCACAACCTGTTTAGAGAAGAAAACCCCACTGAAGCAAACCAGATTAAATAAGATCGAACTTATCACGAACCACGTTGTGGCAAAAGCCCCACATACTGACTTTCTTCGGTCTACGTGAGAAAGACCTCCTGAATCCCAGAAGAAATCCCAAGGAAAATTGCAGCATGTGGGAATTTTACTGGGTTTGGTGATCTCATCTTGGCTTGCCTTTCCCATTCTCTTATTTGGGAAAATCCACCCTTTCACAAGAATCTGAAATCCCCTCTCCTACTTAGGGATATGAGACTTTGTTTTATAGCCCCTTTGGCTGATAGGTAGGCAGTGTAGTATAGCATTAATAACAAGAGTTCTGGAGACGCTGGAAGGGAATCTCCATGAGAGTGGGAACACCTATTTTTCACTGCTGTATTTCCAGGACTGGGAAGAGTGTTGAATGAAGGAATGGGTGCATAAATGGACCAAGATGGCTTGGGTTTGAGTTCTGACACCACCTCTTGTTACCTGGAAGCTCAGGTGAGCTTCCTAATTTCCTGTATGAGTTTTCCATAATTTGCATAACAAATTACCACAAACTTTGTGGCTTAAAATCACCCAGTTGCATCATTTTACAGTTTCCATGGGCTGGGTATCTGGGTACGAGTTAGCTGAGTTCTCTGTGTAGGGTCTCACCGGCCTGAAATCATGGTGTTGGCCAGGAGCGCAATTCTCAGCTGAGGTTTGAGGTCCTCTTTCAAGCTCCCAGACTGTTGGCAGAACTAATTTCTTTGTGGTTTAAGCCCAAGGTCCCCCTTCTTTTTTCCTGGAGGTTGGTCATGCAACGCTTTCAGGTCCCAGAGGCTGCTGGTAATTCCTTAGCATGTAACTGCCATAGGCAGCTCACAGCAAAACTCTCTGCTTTCCTCTAGGCCAGCAGGAGCAGGTCTCTCTGATCTCTTTAGTTTGTGACTGCTGGACCTCCTATTAAGAGAACACCTGATTAGGTCAGGCCCACCCAGGTCGAGCCCAGATCAACTGGTTAGGAATCTTAACCATGTCTGCAAAAACCTACTTTGATGTATATTGTAACATAATCACAGGAGTGCTATCCATCATATCCATTGGTCCACACTCCAGGAGAGGGGATCATATGAGAGCATAGGTCATCGAGGGTCATTTGAGAAGTCTGCCTACCACAAATCCTTAGCAGTAGGAGGATAATAATAACATCTACCTTTATAATATTATTAGGAGGATTATATGACATGATATGGATTAAATGCTTGTCATGGAAGAGTGCTCAATAAATGTTCACTACTGTTTTTATTGTTCTAGGAGTCTTACGTGTGTCTCTAGGCTGTGCACCCAGAATATCACCCACACTCTGTATTTTGGGACTAGTTGGATTCAGAGACCCAAGAGCAACTTCCTTCAAGGAGGTCCTTTGTTAGTATAACTGTTTCTCAAACTGTCTCTCATTTTCCAGACAGAAGAGCATAAACTCATACTCTTGAGTGGTCTGGGGTATGTCTGAAGGACACAGTCACTCCTTCAAAATTTCTTAGAAGTCTTATGTTGAACTTAAAATTAAAAAATATATATATATTATGTGGATTTAGCATTCAACTCCAAAATATGTTTGTTTTAATATAATGGAAAAAATCTTTGAACAACGTGGATCCCCCAAAATAATGCACCAAACTTATCCTGCTGCTCCTAGAATCCCCTGACACACCAGTGTGTTTGAATACACCTGTCAAGCCCAAGCACAGAAGCCTCCCCGACTTTTTATCTCCTTGATCATGGATCACAATCAGGAAAAACTTTTGAGCATATTCTTTTATATATATATATATATACACACATGGACTTCCCTTGTGGTCCAGTGGTAAAGAATCTGCCTTCCAATGCAGGGAACACAGGTTAGATCCCTGGTGAGAGAACTAAGATCCCACATGCCACAGAGCAACTAAGTTCATGTGCCACAACTACTGAGCTTGCGTGCCTCAACTAGAGCCCACGTGCCACAACTCCAGAGCTCACGCGCCCTGGAGCCTGCATGCCACAACTAGAGAAGAGAAAAACCCGCACACCACAACTAGAGAGAAGTCTGCGCACCACAGTGTAGATCCTGCATGCCTCAAAAAAATCCCACATGCAGCAACTAAGACCCAATGCAGCCAAAAATAAATAAATAATAAGTACATTTAAAATATATATATATATAATTATTGATGAACTACATGAATGTACTACAGTATTATATGTTAAATACATGAGAAAACACATCAGAAATAGAAATTTTTAAAAGATGAGATAAAAAGTAAATATGAAGAGAAATTCTAACATTTTCTCCCTATGCCCCATTGGATCATTTTGTAAAACCCCTGGTGCAGACACCTTGTTTTGGAGACAGCTAACTTAAGCGATGTATTACAGATTCTGCTGGCCATTACCTACCTTCCTGCCCTCATCCCATTGCCTTAGGGCAGTGCCTTGGTGTGTGACAGAAGTATTAAAGAGCTTCACCTTTCCCAGCACACGAACACAAGAAGCAAAACCTTTGGTAGAGAGACAAAGGAATAACAAAACTCCCTCTCTCTCTCTCTCTCTCTCCTCCCCTCTCTCCATCTTTCCATTTGCTCTCACCCTGTTTTCCTCTTTTCGTATCTTGTTTTGGAGGGCAAAAAGGGCCCAGAGTGAAGACTAGAGGAGGAATCTAGCATTTATTGTCTACCTACTGTGTCAAGTTCAAATACATTATCACTTTCAATCAGTGCAGCAGACCTGCTAGTTAGCTCAGAGTCCCCATTTTACACATGATGAGGATGGAAGGCCACAGAAATAACGAAACTGAGCCCAGCTCTACATAGCGGCATTAGGGTTTTAACTTCTGTTTTATTCCAGTGCCTGAGTTTTAACCACTTTTTGATTTTGGAAGAGTTTTTGTTGTATATTTCAATGCTGTGAAAGAAGGGATTGTGGACGTGGGGGGTTAGGATTAAGTGGCATAAATCATGCTAGCCCTTTAAGAAGAACGTATAGGAGCTGGGGGTATCAAAGATACTCTCCTCTGTCCCATTCTAGTCTGTAGATGGAGATTGAGCCAAAAGACTCTTCTGCTGAAAGGGTCTTCAGAAATCACCTAGCCCAAGCGTTGACAAACTACAGCTTGCAGGCCAAATCTAGCTCACCACCTGAATTTGCAAATAAAATTTTGTTGGAACACAGCTATGTTCATTTATGTACATATAGCTTTCATGCTACAAAAGCAGAGTTGAGTAGTTTTGACAAAGACCATATGGTTTCCAAAGCCTAAAATACTTTACAATTTGGCTTTTTACAGGAAAACTTTACTGACCCTGATCTAGTCCAGAGGCCTTCAATCTATTTTGATCATGTACTCCTATTAGTTAAAAAACCCACATCATTTGACCTACATATGTATAGTTGTTTATTTATAAAGTAGTATTTAAATGTACTACCATGCTAATATGCTTTTTAATCATAAAACATTTATCCAAAATGGAAATTTTAAAATGAGTTGAAAATAAAGACAAATTCTAGTATTTTTCCCAGTACCCCAAAGGGTCATTTTGACCCTTCTTTGGTCTAGCAATTTGGAGACTGATCTAGATGATGATTTTCAAATGTCATGCCTGCAGTGGAGCAACAAGGGGTTCCATAAATAATGAAAGAATTATGTCCAAGAATATGATTTAAATTCAGAGGCAAATTTCTCACATTTATCCCTCTGCTGTACTGTGATTCTATGACCGATTTCATTCAAAAAGAGAATTTTGTGGCTAAAAAGAGTTTAAAAAGGAACGAGATTCCTGTTACTGGCCGTGATGGAGTAACTGGGACTAGACTTGCCCTCCACTATAAAATGCTAAAAAATAAGATAAAATATATGAAACTGTCTTCAGTCATTGGATAGTAGGCAGTGTAGGATGATGGCTCTTGAGAGAAATGAAACAAAAGTGTGATCCCTGCCATTGTCCTGGCTTTCTGCTTGCAGGCACAGTCCTGACTGTGTTGCGCGGTAGTCTTGCTAGCATGAAGACACAGGTATTGGAGTCCAGGGAGGTTGTGGTGGCTGGTATTTACGGAGCATAGAGTCAGAGAGGATGGGGAAAGAGAGAGAGAGAGATAGAAAGAGAGAACTCTGGAAATCTATATGGGAATCCATCCGAGTCTTTTGCTGAACACTAAGCCACGTGTGTAGGGTGAAACTCGACGAGGCTGGGCAAAGAGTGACTGGTAAGCTATAAGCTGAAGAATTCTCAAGGTTCACACAGGGCTGAAGACATTTGAATTGTGACTTTGAACACCCAGGGCAATTTGTGGAGACCTAGAGGGTCATGCCTTGGTAGTGAGGCTAGAGTGGACCCAGAGGGAAGACCACTCGAGGTCTGCCCTTGACACAGCTTAAAAACAACCCTAAAAAGAATGAACTCCAAGTAACATATCTGCATGCCAGAAAACACTCAACGTTTTTTTAAGGGAAGACAAAAATCTAATCCAATAAAAAATTTCACATACAAAGAAACAAATGTGACCAGGCAATCCAAACAGATCTACGAATAAAAGAGATGATGGTATAGTCAGCCAAGGACATGAACAAAAAGCTACTTTAAATATACTCATGGATTTAAGGGAAAATATGAACATAATAAGGAGAGTAAGATATAAAAAATGAACCAAATGAAACTTCGGGAAATGAAAAATGCAATGTCTGAAATGAAAAGTTCACTGGGTGGGATTAACAGATTAGGCACTGCAAAAAAATCAAATGAAGTTGAAGATGTAGCAACAGAAATAATCTAATCATCCAAACTGAATCAAAAGACATTTTAAAACAAGAAAAAAAATGAACAGAGCCTTGGTGACATGTGACTCTTGGTATTGTGAGACAACATCAAGTGATATAATACTGGTGTAATTGGAGTTCCAGGTAGACAGGAGCAGGGACAGAGAAGATACTTGAAGAAATAATAATTGAAAAATTTCCAATTTGCTGAACACTATAAACTCACAGGTCCAAGAAGTTCAACAAATTCCAAGTGGCCAGAAAAAAGGACATATGATGTACAGGGAGGTCAAGACAAGAATGACTGCAGACTTCCTGACAGAAATGGAGCAAACCAGAAGACAAGGGGTTTGCATCTTCAATGATCTAAAATTTAACCCCCCCCTGTTATGGACTGAATGTATCAACATGTGTCCCTCTCACCCCCAAAATATGTATGTTGAAGTCCTAAACCTCAACGTGCCATATTTTGAGTAAGGAAGTAGTTAAGGTTAAATGGGTCATAAGGGTGGGGCCCTGATCCAATCGAATTAGTGTCCTTATAAGAAAAACCACTAGAGATTTCTCTCTATACCATGTGGGAACACAGCAAGAAGACAGCCCTCATCAGAAACTGACCATGC
>NW_020837952.1:51648438-51664452 GCF_003676395.1 Aethalodelphis obliquidens
CCCCTCCCCATATCCTCAAGTCCATTCTCTAGTAGGTCTGTGTCTTTATTCCTGTCTTACCCCTAGGTTATTCATGACATTTTTTTCCCCTTAAATTCCATATATATGTGTTAGCATATGGTATTTGTCTTTCTCTTTCTGACTTCACTCTGTATGACAGACTCTAGGTCTATCCACCTCATTACAAATAGCTCAGCTTTGTTTCTTTTTATGGCTGAGTAATATTCATTGTATATATGTGCCAAATCTTCTTTATCTATTCATCTGATGATGGACATGTAGGTTGTTTCCATCTCCGGGCTATTGTAAATAGAGCTGCAATGAACATTTGGGTACATGACTCTTTTTGAATTATGGTTTACTCAGGGTATAGGCCCAGTAGTGGGATTGCTGGGTCATATGGTAGTTCTATTTGTAGTTTTTAAGGAAACTCCATACTGTTCTCCACAGTGGCTGTATCAATTTACATTCCCACCAGCAGTGCAAGAGGGTTCCCTTTTCTCCACACCCTCTCCAGCATTTATTGTTTCTAGATTTTTTCATGATGGCCATTCTGACTGGTGTGAGATGATATCTCATTGTAGTTTTGATTTGCATTTTTCTAATGATTAATGATGTTGAGCGTTCTTTCATGTGTTTGTTGGCAGTCTGTATATCTCCTTTGGAGAAATGTCTATTTAGGTCTTCTGCCCATTTTTGGATTGGGTTGTTTGTTATTGAGCTGCATGAGCTAATTATAAATTTTGGAGAGTAATCCTTTGTCAGTTACTTTTTTGCAATATTTTTTGCAAATATTTTCTCCCATTCTGAGGGTTGTCTTTTGGTCTTGTTTATGGTTTCCTTTGCTGTGCGAAAGCTCTGAAGTTTCATTAGGTCCCATTTGTTTACTTTTGTTTTTATTTCCATTTCTCTAGGAGGTGGGTCCAAAAGGATCTTGCTGTGATTTCTGTCAGAGAGTGTTCTGCCTATGTTTTCCTCTAAGAGTTTGATGGTTTCTGGCCTTATATTTAGGTCTTTAATCCATTTTGAGCTTGTTTTTGTGTATGGTGTTAGGGAGTGATCTAATCTCATACTTTTACATGTACCTGTCCAGTTTTCCCAGCACCACTTATTGAAGAGGCTGTCCTTTCTCCACTGTACATTCCTGACTCCTTTATCAAAGATAAGGTGACCATATGTGCTTGGGTTTATCTCTGGGCTTTCTATAGTGTTCCATTGATCTATCTTCCTGTTTTTGTGCCAGTACCATACTGTCTTGATTACTGTAGCTTTGTAGTATAGTCTGAAGTCAGGGAGCCTGATTCCTCCAGCTCCGTTTTTCATTCTCAAGATCTCTTTGGCTATTCGGGGTCTTTTGTGTTTCCATACAAATTGTGAAATTTTTTGTTCTAGTTCTGTGAAAAATGCCATTGGTAGTTTGATAGGGATTGCATTGAATCTGTAGATTGCTTTGGGTAGTAGAATCATTTTCACAATGTTGATTCTTCCAATCCAAGAACATGGTATATCTCTCCATCTATTTGTATCACCTTTAATTTCTTTCATCAGTGTCTTATAATTTTCTGCATACAGGTCTTTTGTCTCCTTAGGTAGGTTTATTCCTAGATATTTTATTCTTTTTGTTGCAGTGGTAAATGGGAGTGTTTTCTTGATTTCACTTTCAGATTTTTCATCATTAGTGTATAGGAATGCCAGAGATTTCTGTGCATTAATTTTGTATGCTGCTACTTAACCAAATTCATTGATTAGCTCTAGTAGTGTTCTGGTAGCATCTTTAGGATTCTCTATGTAGAGTATCATGTCATCTGCAAACAGTGACAGCTTTACTTCTTCTTTTCTGATTTGGATTCCTTTTATTTCCTTTTCTTCTCTGATTGCTGTGGCTAAAACTTCCAAAACTATGTTGAATAAGAGTGGTGAGAGTGGGCAACTTTGTCTTGTTCCTAATCTTAGTGGAAATGCTTTCAGTTTTTCACCATTGAGGAAGATGTTGGCTGTGGGTTTGTCATATATGGCCTTTATTATGTTGAGGAAAGTTCCCTCTATGCCTACATTCTGCAGGGCTTTTATCATAAATGGGTGTTGAATTTTGTCGAAAGCTTTCTCTGCATCTATGAGATGATCATATGGTTTTTCTCATTCAGTTTGTTAATATGGTGTATTACGTTGATTGATTTGCGTATATTGAAGAATCCTTGCATTCCTGGAATAATCCCCACTTGATCATGGTGTATGATCTGTTTAATGTGCTGTTGGATTCTGTTTGCTAGTATTTTGTTGAGGATTTTTGCATCTATGTTCATCGGTGATATTGGCCTGTAGTTTTCTTTCTTTGTGACATCCTTGTCTGGTTTTGGTATCAGGGTGATGGTGGCCTCGTAGAATGAGTTTGGGAGTGTTCCTCCCTCTGCTATATTTTGGAAGAGTTTGGGAAAGATAGGTATTAGGTCTTCTCTAAATGTTTGATAGAATTCGCCTGTGAAGCCATCTGGTCCTGGGCTTTTGTTTGTTGGAAGATTTTTAATCACAGTTTCAATTTCAGTGCTTGTGATTGGTCTGTTCATATTTTCTATTTCTTCCTGATTCAGTCTTGGCAGGTTGTGCATTTCTAAAAATTTGTCCATTTCTTCCAGGTTGTCCATGTTACTGGCATAGAGTTTCTTGTAGTAATCTCTCACCATCTTTTGTATTTCTGCAGTGTCAGTTGTTACTTCTTCTTTTTCATTTCTAATTCTATTGATTTGAGTTTTCTCTCTTTTTTTCTTGATGAGTCTGGCTAATGGTTTATCAGTTTTGTTTATCTTCTCAAAGAACCAGCTTTTAGTTTTATTGATCTTTGCTATCATTTCCTTCATTTCTTTTTCATTTATTTCTGATCTGATTTTTATGATTTCTTTCCTTCTGCTAACTTTGGGTTTTTTTGGTTCTTCTTTCTCTAATTGCTTTAGGTGCAAGGGCAGGTTGTTTATTCAGATGTTTCCTGTTTCTTAAGGTAGGATTGTATTGCTATAAACTTCCCTCTTAGAACTGTTTTTGCTGCATCCCATAGGTTTTGGTCATCGTGTCTCCGTTGTCATTTGTTTCTAGGTATTTTTTGATTTCGTCTTTGATTGCTTCAGTGATCACTTCGTTATTAAGTAGTGTATTGTGTAGCCTCCATGTGTTTGTATTTTTTACAGATACTTTCCTGTAATTGATATCTAGTCTCATAGCATTGTGGTCGGAAAAGATACTTGATACAATTTCAATTTTCTTAAATTTACCAAGGCTTGATTTGTGACCCAAGATATGATCTATCCTGGAGAATGTTCTATGAGCACTTGAGAAAAATGTGTATTCTATTGTTTTTGGATGGAATGTCCTACAAATATCAATTAAGTCCATCTTGTTTAATGTATCATTTAAAGCTTGTGTTTCCTTATTTATTTTCATTTTGGATGATCTGTCCATTGGTGAAGGTGGGGTGTTAAATTCCCCTACTATGAATGTGTTACTGTTGATTTCCCCTATTATGGCTGTTAGTATTTGCCTTGTGTATTGAGGTGCTCCTATGTTGGGTGCACAAATATTTACAATTGTTATATCTTCTTCTTGGATTGATCCCTTGATCATTATGTAGTGTCCTTTTTTGTCTCTTCTAATAGTCTTTATTTTAAAGTCTATTTTGTCTGATATGAGAATTGTTACTCTAGCTTTCTTTTGGTTTCCATTTGCATGAAATGGAAATATCTTTTTCCATCCCATTACTTTCAGTCCGTATGTGTCTCTAGGTCTGAAGTGGGTCTCAGCAAATATATGTGTCTTGTTTTTATATCCATTCTGCCAATCTGTGTCTTTTGGTGGGAGCATTTAGTCCATTTACATTTAAGGTAATTATTGATATGTATGTTCCTATTCCCATTTTCTTAATTGTGGGTTTGTTATTGTAGGTGTTTTCCTTCTCTTGTGTTTCTTGCCTAGAGAAGTTCCATTAGCATTTGCTGTAAAGCTGGTTTGGTGGTGCTGAACTCTCTCAGCTTTTGCTTGTCTGTAAAGGTTTTAATTTCTCCATTGAATCTGAATGAGATCCTTGCTGGGTAGGGTAATCTTGGCTGTAGGTTTTTCTCCTTCATCACTTTAAATATGTCCTGCCAGTCCCTTCTGGCTTGCAGAGTTTCTGCTGAAAGATCAGCTGTTAACCTTATGGGGATTCCCTTGTGTGTTATTTTTCCCTTGCTGCTTTAAATATGTTTTCTTTGTATTTAATTTTTGCTTGATTAATATGTGTCTTGGCATATTTCTCCTTGGATTTACCCTGTATGGGACTCTCTGTGCTTCCTGGACTTGATTAAATATTTCCTTTCCCATATTAGGGAAGTTTTCAAGTATAATGTCTTCAAATAGTTTCTCAGTTCCTTTCTTTTTCTCTTCTTCTTCTGGAACCCCTATAATTCGAATGTTGGTGCGTTTGATGTTGTCCCAGAGGTCTCTGAGACTGTCCTCAGTTCTTTTCATTCTCTTTTCTTTATTCTGCTCTGCAGCAGTTATTTGCACTATTTTATCTTCCAGGTCACTTATCCATTCTTCTGCCTCAGTTATTCTGCTATTGACCCCATCTAGAGTATTTTAAATTTCATTTATTTTGTTGTTCATCTTGTTTGTTTCAACTTTAGTTCTTCTAGGTCCTTGTTAAATGTTTCTTGCATTTTGTCTATTCTATTTCCAAGATTTTGGATCATCTTTACTATCATTATTCTGAATTCTTTTTCAGGTAGACTGCCTATTCCCTCTTCATTTGTTAGGTCTGGTGGGTTTTTATCTTGCTCCTTCATCTGCTGTGTGTTTCTCTGTCTTCTCATTTTTCTTACCTTACTGTGTTTGGGGTCTCCTTTTTTGCAGACTGCGGGTTCGTAGTTCCCGTTGTTTTTGGTGTCTGTCCCCAGTGGCTAAGGTTGGTTCAGTGTGTTGTGTAGGCTTCCTGGTGGAGGGGACTAGTGCCTGTTTTCTGGTGGATGAGGCAGGATCTTGTCTTTCTGGTGGGCAAGTCCACGTCTGGTGGTGTGTTTTGGAGTGTCTGTGGACTTATTATGATTTTAGGCAGCCTCTCTGCTAATGTGTGGTGTTGTGTTCCTGTCTTGCTAGTTGTTTGGCATAGGATATGCAGCACTGTAGCTTGCTGGTCATTGAGTGAAGCTGGGTGCTGGTGTTGAGATGGAGATCTCTGGGAGATTTTCACCATTTGATATTATGTGGAGCTGGGAGGTCTCTTGTGGACCAGTGTCCTGAAGTTGGCTCTCCCTCCTCAGAGGCACAGCACTGACTCCTGGCTGCTGCACCAAGAGCCTTTCATCCACACGGCTCAGAATAAAAGGGAGAAAAAGTAGAACGAAAGAATTAGTAGAAGGAGTAAGAGAGAAAGAAAGAAAGAAAGAAGGGAGGGAGGAAGGAAGGACGGAGGCAAGGAAGGAAAAAAAGAAGGGAGATAAAGTAAAATAAAATAAAGTAAGAAAAAATATAATAAAGTTATTAAAATAAAAATTATTTAGAGAAAAAAAGAAAAACAATTTAAAAAACAAACAAACAAAATCAGACGGATAGAACCCTAGGACAAATGGTGGAAGCAAAACTATACAGACAAAATCTCACAGAGAAGCATACACATACACACTCACAAAAAGTGGAAAAGGGGAAAAAATAAATCTTACTTTCAAAGTCCACCTCCTCCATTTGGGATGACTCGTTGTCTATTCACGTATTCCACAGATGCAGAGTACATCAAGTTGATTGTGGAGCTTTAATCCGCTGCTTCTGAGGCCGCTGGGAGAGACTTCCCTTTCTCTTCTTTGTTCTCACAGCTCCCAGGGGCTCAGCTTTCGATTTGGCCCCGCCTCTGCGTCGCCGGAGGGCGTCTGTTCTTCGCTCAGACAGGACGGGGTTAAAGGAGCCGCTGATTCAGGGGCTCAGGCTCACTCAGGCGGGGCGGGGCGGGGGGGAGGGGCATGGAGGGCGGGGCGGGCCTGCGGCGGCAGAGGCCGGCATGACGTTGCACCAGCCTGAGGCGCGCAGTGCGTTCTTCCGGGCGAGTTGTCCCTGGATCCTGGGACCCAGGCAGTGGCGGGCTGCACAGGCTCTCCGGAAGAGGGGTGTGGATAGTGACCTGTGCTCGCACACAGCCTTTTGGTGGCGGCAGCAGCAGCCTTAGCGTCTCATGCCCGTCTCTGGGGTCCCTCCGCGCTTTTAGCCGCGGCTCGCGCCCGTCTCTGGAGCTCCTTTAAGCAGCGCTCTGAATCCTCTCCCCTCACGCACCAGGAAACAAAGAGGTAAGAAAAAGTCTCTTGCCTCTTCAGCAGGTCCAGGCTTTTCCTCGGACTCCCTCCCGGCCAGCCGTGGCGCATTAACCCCCTTCAGGCTGTGTTCACGCCGCCAACCCCAGTCCTCTCCCTGCGCTCCGACCGAAGCCGAGCCTCAGTTCCCAGCCCCGCCCGCCCCGGCGGGTGAGCAGACAAGCCTCTCGGGCTGGTGAGTGCCGGTCGGCCCTGGTCCTCTATGCGGGAATCTCTCCCCGCTTTGCCCTCTGCACCCCTGTTGCTGTGCTCTCCTCCGCGGCTCCGAAGCTTTTCCCCTCCGCAACCCGCAGCCTCCGCCGGTGAAGGGGCTTCTAGTGTGTGGAGACCTTTCCTCCTTCACAGCTCCCTCCCACTGGTGCAGGTCCCGTCCCTATTGTTTTGTCTCTGTTTATTCTTTTTTCTTTTGCCCTACCCAGGTACGTGGGGGTTTCTTGCCTTTTGGGAGGTCTGAGGTCTTCTGCCAGCCTTCAGTAGGTGTTCTGTAGGAGTTGTTCCACGTGTAGATGTATTTCTGGTGTATCTGTGGGGAGGAAGGTGATCTCCTCGTCTTACTCTTCCGCCATCTTCCCGGAAGCCTCCTGACTCACTTCTATTACCTTGAGCAGATAGATACGCTATGATGTTTTTTAATGGGAGTCCAAGCAGACTAATATACCTACCAAAACTCAAAAACTGTCAATATAGAATTGCATACTCGGTGAAACTATCATTCAAATATGAAAACAAAATAAAGACATTTTTAGACAAACAAAAGCTGAGAGAATTTATTACCAGTAGATCTGTACTACAAGATTTATTTAAGGAATTATTCAGGGTGGTGAGAAATAATGTTAGATGAAATCTATACAAAAGAATAAGTAACTCTAGAAATGGTAAATATGTAAGTAAATATAAAAGACTTTCCCCCTTCTCCTAAAAATTATCTTTAAGAAAGAATTGACTACTTCAAGCAAAAATTAATAACAATGTATTCTGCAGTTTATAATGTATGTAGAAGTAAAATGTTTAGCAACCATAGCACAAAGAATGGGAAAAAAGGAAGTATATTATTGTAAGGTTCTTATATGTGTGGTATAACAATATTTGAAGATAGACTATAATCGATTGAAGATTCATATTGTAAAGCCTATAGAAACCACTGAAAAATAAAACAAAGAAATTGTATCTAATAAGCCAACAGTGGAAATAAAATGGAATGCTACAAAATAATTTTTAAAAAAGGCAGAAAAATAAATACAAAGAGAAGATGAGACAATAGAAAACAAATAGCAAGATGATAAATAGACAGTCATATTGATAATTTCATTAAATATAAATGGTCTAAATATAAATGGTCAATCAAAAGACCGAGGTTGTCAGAATGGATAAAAAGAGTAAAACCCAACTCTAGGCTATCCATAAGAAATTCATTTAAGATTCAGAGATAGGTAAAAAGTGAAAGGCAGGAAAATGATGTGCAATGTAAACACTAAGTATGAGAAAGCTGGAGTGGCTGTACTAACATCAGATGAAGTAGACTCTGGAAGGCACACAGTACAATATTGTCAACTACAGTCACATTGCTGTACACCAGTTCTCCAGAGAAAGTAGATCATGGGTGTTCTCATTACATAAATGAAAAAAGAAAGAAAAAAAAAAGGGAAATGGTAAAGTTATGAAGTGATGGATATGTTGATTGGCTTGGTGATGAATATTTCACACTGTATATGTATATCAGGTAATTGGGTTGTACATTTTAAAAATGTACAATTTTGTATTGTCAATTATACCTCAATAAAGCTGGGGGATAAAAGGAATATAGAGACGCTTTTCATAGTGGCAAGAGGGTCAGTTCAAAAGAAAGCATGACAGTCCTTGTTCTTTATATACCTAATAACAGAGCATAAAATATATGAAGCAAAATCTGATGAAAATAGAAGTAGACAAATCCACAATTACAATTAGAGATTTCGGCATTCCTCCCTCAGCAATTAATAGAACACGTAGACAGAAAAGGATATAGAAAACCTGAACAACACTACCAGTCAACCTGACCTTATTGACATTTATAGAATATTCTACCTATCGATAGCAAAATACACACTCTTTTGAAGTGCATGTAGAATTCACCAAAATGGGCATTAATCAAGTCTCAAAATGTTCTCTGACCACCAGGAATAAAATGAGAAATAAATAACAGAAAGGTATCTGGGATATTCCCATGATTTGCAGAATATGAAACATATTCCTCAATAACCCATGGGTCAATGAAGAAATCATAAGAAAAATTGGAGAATATTTTGAGTAGATGAAAAAAAAAACCACACAACAATCTTTGTAATGCAGTTAAAGATATGCCCAGAGGGAAATTTATAGCTCTAAATATTTATATTATAAAATGGACTAGTTCCTATGCCCCCATTTTACAGGCAAGAAAACTGAGGCCCAGGCATGTTGAGTGATTTACATTGGTTAGGGTAAGAGTTAGAAAAAGACTCTTCTGGACTGGTTTCTTTCCTTCTCTTCTACTGTCTCTTTTAATTTTTTTTCCCTTTGGACTTTGCTGGGTGTTTTCAGCGTAATATGTCCAGACACTGTTCTGTCACTGCACTCCCTGCTGTACTTTAACCCTGAGTAATTATTCTTTACAGTTGTAAAGTGTGTCAGGAGCAAGGGGAAATGGAAATGACCATCTGTGTAGCTACTCTTAGCTACTCTGTGCTAAGCATGGTGGAACCTGATCTTACAGCAACTCTGATGTAATTAAATCACTTGCCTAATATCATGCAACTCGTATTGGCTCTTGCATTTGAATTTAGGTCTGTACAACCTAAAAATCCATGCTGAGGGCTGGATGAATCATCACTCCTACTATCAGACTTGTACTCAGTTTAGACTCCAGAACGATTGCTGCATGTTTACTCCACTTTAAGGCAGGGAATGAACACAATGGTGCTTTTCCTTTCTTGACAGTTAACCATATTCTACTGTTTTTTTATCCCCAACTGTGCTCTATGGTTTTTAACATCAGGAACCCACCCTCCCCATGTATGACCAATACTGCACTAACTACAAGTTAAAGTTTCTATACTCCACGTCAGTAAAAACTTTCCTTTTATCAAGCAGTAATCCTTTGCCCGGTGAGAGCTGCCAAAAAGGCAATAAACTCAATTAGGAAAAGATTTTGTGATTGAAGTCAAAGCTGGCCAGAGCTGCTTGTGGGGATTAGCCAGTAGGGGTCACTGCTAGAAGTCCAGCCTGCTGGCCATGTGCGTCTGAGCTGCTCGCATGGGCACAGCAGCTAGTCAGTGTGGGCACCTGGGTCCGTTACCCACAGAGCTGGGCATTCTCAGATGTCCTGTCAAGGGTATCCCCCATAGGCACACTGTCCTTGTATCTCCAGGTATCTCATAGGACACAAAAAGGGGCCAGTCCAATTACTCTGGATAGCTTTTCTTCTAATACCATGATCCTCTCACATGGACTTTAAGCTGGTGAGCGCAGTAAAGCATAGTGGCCTGTTCATGTTGAAACCCCAATTCTAACACTTACCAGCTGTGAGACTTGGGCGGGTCATTACCTTGCTAAGCCTTGGTTTCGTCGTTTATGAAGTGGGCGTAATAATAGTCCTGACCTCATAGGGTAGTTGTGAGAATTAAATGGGTTCATATATATAAAGCACACAAAAGAGCACTGTTAGCTCGTAGCAGTGCTGTGTAAACGTTAGTCTGTACTTTTAAGCAGCGTTTTTCACTAGGAATCTTTGCTGAACAGGTCTGTTTCCTCCCTCCTCTACACTACTGATCAACAATCTTGGTTGCAAGCAACAGAAACTGAACTCCGACTGGCTTAGGCAAAAATGGAAGTTCAAGACTAGGCGTGGCTTCAGAACTTGTTGAACATCTACTGTTGAACATCTTACAGCTAACTTTTGCGACTGTGAAGTAATAACCTAGGGAAGACTGAGTGAGCTGCCTCATATAGAGATTTAGGAAGAGCTTAAATAAGAGACGACTCGCTATTATCTCATGCACAGAGTTTTTGGGAAAAAAACTCACCTTGTCAGGCATATCTAGAAACGTAAAAAAAAATTCCTCTTCTAATATTCACTTGTTCAATTATTCAAAAAATATTTACCAAGTACAAGAATATGCTTCTCCCTGTTTGGGTATAGGAGATACACTAAGATACCGGACCAAAAGCCCTGGCCTCATGGAGCATACGTTTAGTGCAGGTAAAAAAGAGAAACCATCCACAAAACATGAGTAAATAACAGAATATGTAGAAAAGAAGATCTGAACTGTGAAGAAAAATAAAGCAGCGTGGGAGATTGATGAGTGCTGAGATTTATTCTCCGGGGAAGTATATATATTAAGAAAAAAATTACTCATGGGATGGAATGGGTAAGAGGCTATTCTATAGACTGGAAACCAGCTTAATGTTTACAAACTGATGACAGTTACCCTTCTCTTGAGGGAGACACTTAAAGAGCAGGATATGAGAGAGATCTTGGACTTTAGGTACTTTCACAATTGCTCTTCACATTAGCATCTCCGAGGATGCAGATGACCCTCAGCTTTTCTGGTTAATAACATGTCAAGGCAAAGGGGTACCTGCAGGAGTGTCATGGGGTTCCAGGTGGGAGGGTGTTAAGTGTGATGCTCACATGAGACCCTGTCTAGTACGATGCCAGGAGGGAACCAGCGCATGCGACATGCCTAATATCATGCAACTCGTATTGGCTCTTGCATTTGAATTTAGGTCTGTACAGCCTGAAAATCCATGCTTTCTCAGGGAGAAAGGGTCACTTTCACTTATGACCCAGAGCTGGACCTTGAACTCTCTGAGAACCGTTGCATGAAGACATCAGGTTGATGTGCTACAGAAGATAGGAAGGCCAGTGTATTGCCTGGGCTCATTAAGGCTGGTGTCAGAAGCAACACAGAAGGCACCTTCTAGGTCTTGAGTAAACACCCTGTCTATTCCCAGCAGCGCGGTTCAGGCATCGAACCGCTATAAGGAAAGAAAAATGATATGGAATTACTCATCAGATTGCCCGAGGTCCAGGTCACTGTGACTACAAAGGCATGACCCCCAGCATCTCCACCCTCTTAATCCAGGTGGCTATGTGGGTAGGTGGGCTCAGGGGCCCTCTTGAGAAGTCAGTTCTCTGTTTTTCTGTCTGTGTCTCTCTTGCCGCATGCCGGTTTGAGCATGTTCACCCTCAGTGTCAGAAGGCATTGGGATGCTTAGCCCTGAGATCTGAGCCACACGCTCAGCATCTTACTTGAACTCCACAATGACGAATTCAGCTCATGGGAAGCTCTGGCTGAAGTGCAGCCTTGATAGCCATTCTGTAATTGTCCCCTGTGTAAGTAGGCACGATGATTGCTGGGTCAGGGTCTGAGCAATCCTGCACACACCATCCTTTACTGCTAAGAAGCATGATAAGGAGGTTGAGTGGAGACCTACCTTATAAAAAGAGACTAGTGGCTACAATGACATTTTGGAATCAGGCAGAAATGAATTCAGCGCCACCTAGTCTATGAGTTAACTTAATCTGAATCTCCTTTTCTGTTTAACGGGAACAATACGACTTGTCTTGCAGGGCAGCTGTGATGTGATTGAGCTATTTTCTTTCTTTTTTTTAAAATTTATTTCATCATCAATTTTTAATTTTATCTTTTCTTTTATTTTATATTTTAAAAATATTTATTTATTTATTTATCTTTGGCCGCGTTGGGTCTTTGTTGCTGCGCGCGGGCTTTCTCTAGTTGCGGCGAGCGGGCTTCTCACTGCGGTGGCTTCTCTTGTTGCGGAGCATGGGCTCTAGGTGCACGGGCTTCAGTAGTTGTGGCACACGGGCTCAGTAGTTGTGGCACACGGGCTTAGTTGCTCCGTGGCATGTGGGATCTTCCCAGACCAGGGCTCGAACCCATGTCCCCTGCGTTGGCAGGCGGATTCTTAACCACTGTGCCACCAGGGAAGCCCAGTCATCATCATTTTTAAAAATTGGAGTATAATTGCTTTACAATATTGTGTTAGTTTCTGCTGTACAACAAAGTGAATCAGTTATATGTATACATATATCCTCTCCCCCTTGTACCTCCCTCCCATCCCTGCCCCATCCCACCTATCTAGGCCACCACAGAGCACCGAGCTGAGCTCCCTGTGCTATAGTGCAGCTTCCCACTAGCTGTCTATTTCACACATGGTAGGGTATTTATGTCAAACCTAATCTCCCAGTTCATCCCACCCTCCCCTTCCCACCCTGTGTCCACATGTTCATTCTCTACATCTGCGTCTCTATTCCTGCCCTGGAAATAGGTTCGTCTGTACTGTTTTTCTAGATTCCACATACATAGAGTGGGGCAATGTACATCCATGCACTGCAAAAACCATAAGAGTAATAATAACAAAGGCATCATTATTATTAAACTTTGTGGTATTAACCAAAGCAGATGCTCACGTCTCCTCCCTGGATACCCCTGTCACGCATAGATACTAGTTAGGATGCACTATGACACAGCTCATGGCGATACTTGCTATGCAACAATGTCACCAAACAGTAGTAGACGTGGCACCAGATTTAGAATCACAAAGTCTGAATCGAAGTGCCAACCAGCTCTGCCACAGACTCATTTTGTAACCCTGGGCAAGCAGACTGTGTCTTAAAATTCCTACATGCAAATAAAAACTGTTGCATATAACTGTAAAGCAAAGCCTCAAAAGCAAAGCCCCTTATACTACCACCCAGACCATCCCCAAACCTGTGAAGAGCCCTGTGAATGCTCTTCCATCTCATATTCCTCTCCCTCTGTATTCTGTGCCAAGCTCACCCCCTCTTACCTCCAAAATTTTAAATTTATCCTTCCTTGAAAGGAAGCTTCTTTACTTCTCATACATTTGCTAAGAAGACTGGATGAATCTTCTATGTGGACAGTGCAATGTAAATGCTCATTATTACAATTACCTTGTTTTAAAATCTGCAGTTATGTGGTCACAGGCTGGAGAATAGACACACGTTGGCTGCATTTTGGGGGGAAGATGCCCCAATTTCAACAGTCAAGTGCATTTTGTTTTCCTGCTCTGTGCTTCTTGTCAGGGAGACAACCCCCATAACTTTCAACTAATCTGTTCCGGATGAAGAAACCAGATAAGTCATATTTCTTAAAATTGTGAACTGGCTCTCAGCTCCTTCGAGGGTGTCTTGCCTTGGAGTACAGAGCATGAACTTCACTTCTCGCCTTTAAAGGCATTTGCTTCCGTGTGTCGGAGAACTCTTGTTTATCCCTCACATTTGGGCTGTGTGCTGAGGACCAGTGGTTCTCAGTGTTAAATCTTTCTTACATTTTTACTCCACTTGCTCATGCAGTAAAACTTTATTGTGTGCCAAATATACTCTAGTTGGAAATAGAGAGCTTTGAAGTTTTTTTTACTGCTTTTTTTTTTCCTGCTTTTGTGGACAAAGGAGTACACAGACATGTCATAGAACACTCTGTGCTATGAGAGTGGTGCCCAGATGCTCGGGGACAAGAGGAAGAGAAACAAGGCTCAGTGGTCAGGGGTTGCTTCCCAGAATAATTGACACCTGAGCTGGGTTCTGAAGGTAGAATAGGATCTAGCTCGGTGAAGATGCCTGGGAAGAGTATGTAGGCAAAGGGAATAGTAATAGAAAGGTGCAGTCCTGAAAGAGAATGGGTGGACATCTTCCCTAGCCTTCCTCACCTGCTTTTCATCCAGGATGAAGGATGCCTCAGAGTCCTCCTTGGCATTGCTGTTTCCTTCATGCTCTCATCAACCCACCTTAAGTCCAGCTACTCCAGCATCTGAGTTGCTCTCAGGTCTTCTTCTCTTCATATCTATGGCAACCATTTTTGCCTGGCTGGTCTCCTACCTGGGCTTCTGGAGTCCTCTCCTCACTGTTCTGTTCAAGTCCATTCTTGCCCCCATAGGGTCTGATCTCCATCAGCAGACTGAACTTTCTAACACAGCAAATCTGAGCACTCTCCTGCTTAAACCCTTCAGGGGCTTCCTAGAGTTCTCAACATAAATTACTAACATCTGTATCCCCGCCTTTGGGACCCTACACAGTCAACCTCTGTCTATTCCTCCACACGCACCTCCTGCCTCTCTCCCCTTGATCACTCACTGCAGCCATGCTGGCCTTTTTCTCTGGCTTTTTTTCAAGATTTTCTCTTTGTCTTTGGTTTTTCCATCAGGCTGGTGGTTTTCAAGTCCTAAAAACCTTCCAGCTCCTTCCTTTCTCAGGACCTATCTTCTCTGCTCCCACTTGCCGTCTGGCCAATTCACATGTATCTTTCAGGTCTCAACTTGAATTGCAATTTCCTCAAAGAAGTTTTCTCTGATCCTCCTGTATTTAAAATTTTCTTCTCTTACCACATCTTATTTTTCCCCTTTATAGAACTTACCATTGTTTGTAAATTAAGCACCTACATGATGTTTGCTTGAGTCTTTCACCACACTCTAGGCTTCAAGAAGGCAAGGAGTATATTTCATTTACCACTCTCTACTCATTGTTTATCACAGTGTGTAGCGCATAGTAGGTCTTAGTATATGTAAGTTGGATGAATGGATAAAAGGGATAAGTAGGCCCAGGGGAAACACATACACTGGGGTTAGAATAGTCAGGGAAGCCTTGTGCCTTTGTTTTCTATTGATGCATAATAAATTGCCACACGTGTCACAGATTAAAACAACATAAATTTATTATCTCACAGTTTTTTGGGGTTAAGAATCCAGGCACAGCTCAGATGGAGCCTCTGCTCAGGCTTCATCAGGCTGCAATCTAGGTGTTGACCACACTGTGATTCTTAGTCGGAGCTTGGGGTCCTCTTCCAAGCTCCTTTTGGCTCTTGGCAGAATTCAGTTATTTGTGGTTGTAGGACTGAGCTCCTCAGCTCCTAAATACTGCCCTTCTCCAGAGGCAGCTTTGTTCACTTCCTTCCTTGACACTAGCAGGATCATCTCTCTGAGTTTCACTCTTTTCCCTTTACCTTTAGAATAGATTCAGATTTATGAAAAAAGTCACAAGATGACACAGAGAATTTCCATATATTCCACACCTACTTTCTCCTATAATTAATATCTTACATTAGTATAGTACCTTTGTCATCATTAATGAACCAATATTGATACATTATTATTAACTAAAATCCATATTTTATTCAAATTTCCTCATGAGTTTCCTAATACCCTCTTCTGTTCCAGGATCCCATTCAGGATATGACACTCCATTTATAATTTGCAATATACATTTACAAATAATCTAAGTCTGGTTTCAAATAATACTACATTCCTTCACAGGTCCTACAGGTGCCTCATAGCAGAGTATTCCCAATTCCTTGTTCCCATCCATTGTGATATTACTGTTAATTTCACTTATCCATATGAATAGTCACCCAGTACACTGTTACCATTATTGCTTTAAAAATGTTATGTTTTAGATCAATTAAGAATTAGAAAAACAGGGCTTCCCTGGTGGCGCAGTGGTTGAGAGTCCGCCTGCCGATGCAGGGGACATGGGTTCGTGCCCCGGTCCGGGAAGATCCCACATGCCGTGGAGCGGATGGGCCCATGAGCCATGGCCGCTGAGCCTGCGCATCCGGAGCCTGTGCTCCGCAACGGGAGAGGCCACAACAGTGAGAGGCCCGCGTACTGCAAAAAAAAAAAAAAAAAAAAAAAAAAA
>NW_020837952.1:51664552-51723236 GCF_003676395.1 Aethalodelphis obliquidens
AAAAAAAAAAAAAAAAAAAAAAAAAAAAAAAAAAGAATTTCCTACTGCCTAAACAACTTCTTTTAACATTTATTATAGGAAAAGTGTTTTGGCAATGAAATCCCTTCAATTTTGTTTGTGTGAGAAGTCATTATTTCTCCTTTATTTTTAAAGCGTGGATCATTCATTCATTCATTTATTTATTCATTTATTTATTTATTTATTTATGGCTGTGTTGGGTCTTCGTTTCTGTGCGAGGGCTTTCTCTAGTTGCGGCAAGTGGGGGCCACTCTTCATCGCGGTGCGCGGGCCTCTGACTATCGCGGCCTCTCTTGTTGCAGAGCACAGGCTCCAGACGCGCAAGCTCAGTAATCGTGGCTCACGGACCTAGTTGCTCTGCGGCATGTGGGATCTTCCCAGAGCAGGGCTCGAACCCGTGTCCCCTGCATTGGCAGGTAGATTCTCAACCACTGCGCCACTAGGGAAGCCCTCTCCTTTATTTTTAGAGAATAATTTTGCTGGATATAGATTTCTAGGTTGATGATTTTTTTTCTTTCAACACTTTAAAGATTTCACTCCACTGTCTTCTCTCTTGCATGGTTTCGGATGCAAAGTCCCCTGTGATTCTTATTGCTGTTCTTCTATAGGTAAAGTGTATTTTTCTTTTGGCTTCTTTTAAGATTTTTCTCTTTGTCTTTTTGCAGTTTGAATATGAATGTCTTAATATTTTTGTTTTTGTTTTCATTTATCCTTATTGGTGTTCTCTGGACCTGTGGTTTGATGGTGTTATTAATCTTGGAAAATTCTCAACCATTATTGCTTCAAATATTTCTTTTGTTTCACTCTCTCTTTCTTCTTATAGTATTTCAGTTATGTGTATGTTACACCTTTTGATGTTGTCCCACAATTCTTGGATGCTCTATTTTTTTCCCTTTCTTTTTTTCTCTTTGTATACATTTCATTTTCGGATGTTTCTATTAACTATCTTCAAGCTCACTGATTCTTTCCTTGCCTGTGTCGAGTCTACTGATGAACCCACTGGAAGAATCTTTCATTTCTATTCCTGTGTTTGATTTTTAGCATGATTTGATTGTTTCTTAGAGTTTCTACCTGTTTACATTAGCCTTCTATTTTTTGAATGTTGTCTACTTTTTCCATTAGATCCCTTAATATATCAATCATAGTTATTTAAAATTCTCTGAAAGATAATTCTGACATCTGTGTCATATCTGAGTCTAGTTCTGATGATTGCTTTGTCTCTTCAGATGGTTTTTCTTGCCTTTTGCCCTACCTCATAATTATTGCTGCAAGCCAGATGTGTGGTATCAGGTAGTAGGAGCTGGGGTAAGCAGACTTTTAGTGTAAGGATATGTTAATCTGGCTAGAAGTTGGACTCTGTTTAATGTTTGCTGTAGCTACGGGTGCCAGAGGCTTCAAATTCATTAGTGTCCTTGTTTGTGTCTCTCTTCCTGACTTTGGGCTTCCTTAAGTACTCCTTCTCAGAGTCTGTGTCTTGCGGCTCTTTTAGCTGTGACCCACTGTTATTTTACTGCAACCCTGTTGATGTGGTGCTAAGGTATGAAGAAGGGGGAACAGTCTATAAACTTCCAATTGAATCTCAGTCTTTTGCTGGGCTTGTGGTTTTTTTTTTTTTTTTTTTTTTGCAGTACGTGGGCCTCTCACTGTTGTGGCCTCTCCCGTTGCGGAGCACAGGCTCCGGACGTGAAGGCTCAGCGGCCATGGTTCATGGGCCCAGCCTCTCCACGGCATGTGAGATCTTCCCGGACCGGGGCACAAACCCGTGTCCCCTGCATCGGCAGGTGGACTCTCAACCACTGCGCCACCAGGGAAGCCCTATGTGCAGATTTTTGTATATCAATTATACCTCAGTAAAGCATTAAAAAAAATCCAGATGCTGATTTTCTTCACTTTGGGATTTCATCTTGAAGTTTTGATTGGAGAAATTTCTCAGGAGCTCACTTTGAGGACACAGATAGCTAGCCAGAAAGAATTAAAAATAAAGAACTCTCTCCATCGACCAAGAAAATCTTGAATGTCAAGATGTCTAGGTCATCTGAGGCAATGCTTGCAGTGAGCACTTGCCTTGCATTTGGGGTGGTTGGGTTGATGGATATCTTCCTTCTAGAAATGTTGCCACCTCGACTTTAATGAACTAAAGCTTTAACGAACAAGGTCTTTTCACAGAAGTGTTGTGTCTCTTCAATTTAGTCTTGTTAAGTAAACCTTTTCCTTATTTTTTTCCCCAAACAAAAAAGTTAAAATAAAATACAACCAAAAAAATCCTACCCCTCCTTTTTTAATCTGGGGAAAGAAGTTCGGATAATTATAGATAGTTTCCTTTTTGTAATTATATAAATGTCATCCTTTGCTTGGACTGTCATTTTAGAGAACATTTTTATAGAAGATGTTTACATTCCTGCAACACATTTGGAACAAATGAAGCAGCCGTTCTGCAGGGAAATGGCATTGACAGTTGCCATGGGAACTGTGTGAAGTCACAGAAAGTAGATTATCTCATAATGCATTACCCAGTGTCAGAAACAGCAGCCCGACTGAGAACAAACTACCAATTAGTGAGCGACAATTCAGGGCCAGAGAATAGGAACAAAATAGAAGGCCACCTCAGAAAGGTCATGCTCAAGCTAATTTATTGGTTACTTTGTGCTACTCAAACCAATTATTCTGATTGCTTTCCACCCATATAAATCTATTTTAACTAGTTCAGATTTCTATATGAGGAAAATCCATAAAAATGGAATTTGACATTTTGGAGAAATGTTTAGGATTAAAAAAAATTCTTTTGCTCAGTTGGTGAGGTTTTTAAATTAATTTTTTAATCTTTTTATTCTGAAAGTCTTTGGGAGGCAATATCCTTAATGATTAAGGGTATAGGCCCTAGCATCAAACTGCTTGGGTGTAAATTTTGGCTTTGCCTCATTAGCTTTTTGGCCTCATAGAAATGGCTTCACTTCTCCAAGCCTCAGTTTCTTCATCTGTAAAATGGGAAAAATAATAGCTTTCGCTTCTGCAATAAAAATTTCCACCTCGTGGGCTTGCTTTGAGAATTAAATGAAGTAATCTGTACAAAAAGGCTCAGAACAAAGCCTGCTCACATTAAGTGTCCAATATGTGTTTAGCAGCGTTAGTCTGATGAAAATTCCCAGATTTTCTGGCAAAGAAGTTAGAAATTCAAAAAAGCTCATCCTGTGAGGGGAAAAAAAAAAAAAAGAAAAGAAAATCTGTGTTTATTGCAAAGTCTGACTTGAACTAGCACCAAAATCACCTGTAATGTTTCATCAAACTGTAGATTTTAAGGCCCTGCCCTGGACCTGCTGAGTCAGTATATCCTGTTATGAGGCCCAGATATGTACATTTTAAATGACTTTCCTAAGTGAGTCTGTTTCATTTTATCAAGACGAAGAATCACTTGTGCTCATTGGAATGCATTTTTCTAAATACCATTTTCTGAGTTGATCAGCACATGTGTGTGGGGTAGTGCCATGGTGATGAAAATGTTAACAGGCATCTCAGGGGACTCCAATGCAAGTCGTAGAAAAACTGCACTTGGACAAATGCTGCCCTTCAGAGCCTCTCCAGGTCCCTTCCCTCACTCACACCTCACCTCCCCACTTGGAAGGAGGGGCTCTTACAAAGTTACCAGCTGCTTATGAGGATGGAGAGTGGAGTTTCCTTGGAAGAAACAAAGAGGTGAATGGCCTCCTTGTTGTGGCAAGCTGCTAACTTCTTTGTCTCTCCTGTAACCCAAACTGCTTCCTTTTTGGGGGCTCTACTTCCCTTACCTCTAGCTCCCTCAGAAACCAGACTGGGGCCCTGGGCTGGAAGACTCTCATGCGTGTCTTAGGCCACTTCTGCTCTAGATAAGGAAAGAAACATTCCCTTTGTATTTGCTTTCCACATTTCCCCTAGTTACTGGAACTTAGAAGGTCTAGGAAGTTAGCAAGTGAAGCAGTGGTCTAACAACTGCCCACCCCCCTAAAAAAAAGCCCGATTTGTAGCACTTGTTAGTTTCTGTAGTGTAAATATTTCCACCATGGCTATTTTTAAGCTATCAAATGAAGTCACAGGATGCAGATTTGAGAAGAGAGAAGGCACAATTTGCTATTGTGAGCCATCCAAGGCAGCTCCAGTATGCTTCAGGGGCAAGACAGAGGTCCAGGTTGTGGACTTAGTGGAAATTACGACACAAAGGAATAAGCCACTTGGCTGGGTATAGTCTTGGCCTTAAGCCAGAGGGACAAATGAGGGTCCAACTGCCTGATCTGTGGCCCAGCTTTGTTCCCCAGGGTAGAAGACCACACTGGCCTCAGAAGGGTTAATATATTTCTTTGCAAGTGCCGACTTCAGTGAGGTGGTAGCTGCTGGCTGGAGTGCTGTGTGGAAAGGATTCTGAGGCTCTTATCTTGGTTTATCAGGAATGATTACTATGACAAGTTAGTGAGGCCTGAAATGAACACAGAAGAAGGGAGTGCAGTCACACGTGTTTGCCATCCATGCCATTAGGATTCCATTTGTTCATTTACTCATTCGTTCAAAAAATACTGAGTCCCTATTAAGTTCCAGGCACTGTTCTAGGCTGTGAGCAAATAAAGAACTTACATCCTAGTGGGAGAAAGAGAAAAAGATAATAAACAAATCCACCTGTGATATGTCAGTAGTGTACTGGGAAGAAAGCAAATAGGTTAAGGGCACAGAGAATGACGAGGTAGAGGAGGGTATTTGTGATCATGTGGTCAGGAACAGCATCTTGAGAAGGTGACATTTAAGCAGTGACCAGAAGGAAGTAAGGAGGTGAGAAACATAGTTTCTGCAGGAAGAGAGACCCAGGCAGAGGAAACAGTAAGTGCAAAGGCCCTGTGGTTAACGCAGTGTGGGTTTGTCCAAAGCAAGGGGGCCATTGTGGTGGAAGCTCAGTGAGTAAGGAAGACAGGGGTGGGAAGCTGGTGCCACATGCTGCCTGGGGGCAAGATCATGTTGAGGTTCGTAGGGTTGGGTCCAACACCCTAATTAGTAACAAAATGAGAATTCCTTATCTGTATATTGTTCTGAAAACTAAATAGGTAATTTGCCAAGAATTCAAGGATCTTATTCAAAATGTCTTTCTATGAGAAGCATGGATGTATCTACTGGGAATTTCTCTAGCTCAGGGCCTGGCTCTGGAAATAGGAAAAGGCAATGAGAATACAGGTGTCTAAGAGGAGTAAAAAGTACTTGTACTGTCAAAGAAGATGGATTCCAATGATATTTCATTTTCAGGAAGGAAGGGAGCTTAACAACGACAAATAGCTTAACAGGTTTTCAGGTTTGGGTATTTCCTATGCCAGGATGAAAACTCTGTGGTTATACATACACATAGAGGTTGGTTCAGTAGAAACATGCAAAGATTTTGGAGACTGAGAGGAGTGGGTTTCAAATCTATTTCTGCCATTTCCTTAATTTTCCTTCAGAAATATGTACCGAAGGCCTATTTTCTGCCAGGTCCTGTGTGAGGCATAGGGAGATATAAAGACGAGTGAGATACTTCCCTGTCCTCAAGGAGTTTACAGTCCTTTAAGAGCTGTGTGAGTGACCTAAGGCAAGATATTTAGCCCCATTGACTTCATAAGTAAAATGCAGGTAAAAATATCCAGCCCTGAAGGGTAGGGGGGATTAAATGAGATGACACAGAAAAACAAAATTTAACCAGTGTCTGGAGATGCCCGGTACATGTTTGTTTCTTTGCACATCTTTCATCCCTAGTTTCATTTAATATTGTGTGGAGGTTAGGGCCACTCACAGGATGTGTTATTCTGCCCAATCCTCTAATCTGGCCAAAATGAAAGTCAAGAACAGCCTTGAAGGAAAAATGATTCACCAAAATGCACCATGATTTAGGGAGGTGAAACTACCCTGTCGGATACTATAATAGTAGATACATGTCATTATAAATTTTCTAAACCCGTAGAAAGTACAAAACCAAGAGTGAACCCCAGTGTAACCTATGGGCTTTGGGTGGTCATGAGATGTGTCCGCAGAGATTCATCAGTTGTAACAAAGGTACCATCCTGGTGAGTGATGTTGATAATGGGGGAGGCTATGCATGTGTTGGGGCATAGAGTACATGGGAAATCCATGTATCTTCCTCTTAATTTTGCTGTGAACCTAAAACTGCTCTAAAAATGTTGATTGAAAATGCACCATGTGGTTGGAGGGGTGCATTGGAGACTTCTTCTCATCTGATTTGCTTTATCTGAGTATAAATTCAGACACTTGACAACCATAAATTTTACTCTGAAACTCCATTCATACATCAGTTTGGTTAGGACTTGAAATGGATTTTCCAAAGAGAAGATGTTTTAAGTGGTTTTAGGGAAACCCACAAAGGCATATTCAATCCACATGTAATTTCAGCTAAATTATGAGTTCCAGAGTTTCCCTCCAACCTCAGGCTTCCATGCATGCTGAGTTCTCAGGGGGATATTTAGCTGAGTCAGGAAGGTAGGACTGGATAGCATGGGTGGAAACCCTCTCTGCAGTAACCAGAGAGGTTATCAATAAACTGGTTATCAGTATAAAAACGTGCTAATAAACTAGATATTGCCTGCTTGTAAGCTTCAAACTTTCTTCTGTCTCTATTTTAAAGCAGACCCTCTACTTCCCCCTCATTGCTCAGTCACCCACCAGCTGATTGGATCCTGGAGAAGTAGAGGAGTTTTGGGGAGAGGGAACAGAGAAAGGAGGGGATGAAAAAAAATAGGAAAGCTACGTGTGTGTCGAAATTGAGTTATTTGTAGTGAGGTGGATGGACCTAGAGTCTGTCATACAGAGTGAAGTAAGTCAGAAAGAGAAAAACAAATACCGTGTGCTAACACACATATATATGTGGAATCAAAAAAAAAAAAAGGTTCTGATGAACCTAGGGGCAGGACAGGAATAAAGAGGCAGACATAGAGAATGGACTTGAGGACACGGGGAGGGGAAAGGGTAAGCTGGGACGAAGTGAGAGAGTGGCATTGACATATATACACTACCAAATGTAAAATAGATAGCTAGTGGGAAGCAGCCGCATAGCACAGGGAGATCAGCTTGGTGCTTTGTGACCACCTAGAAGGATGGGATAGGGAGAGTTGGAGGGAGACACAAGAGGGAGGGGATATGGGGATATATGTATACATATAGCTGATTCACTTTGTTATACAGCAGAAACTAACACAACATTGGAAGGCAATTATACTCCAATAAAGATGTTAAAAAGAAAAAAAGATATGTGTGTGTCTGTGTGTGTGTACTTGCATTAACAAACATTAAGGAAAGCATTATTTCTTTATTTCCATCTCCTCCATATATAGAGAGAAAATGTGGTGGGTGATGGAATTTTGTTTTGCACCTCTTCCTTCTAATACCACATGTGAAAGAGCAAATTTTAGGGTCGCCTGGTCCCTGTCTAGTGGAATCAGCAGATTTTCAGCTGTCTGTGTGCATGCATGCATTTAGACGCTCTGAGCATATAATTCAGAGAAGACCAATGTCTCCACTCTAAAGCCTTTATTTATTTATTTGCACGTGACATGTTTAATTCCAAGGTGCTGAAGGCATTTTGAAAACATTAAATGATGTGTTAATCCTCTCCATATCTCTATAAAGCAGTGAAAGAGTCTTATTATAAAACATTATGAACTAAATCTGAAAAACAGACTTAACAGGAATAGGAATAGTCAAGAGGGATGAGAAGAGAAAGATGATGCAATAGGAAGAAGAAACCTAAATGAAAAGTCTGCAGTTCCCAGCCAAGTAGGGAAACCTCTGTCAAATTTTCCCTGTAGCTGGGTCCCGAGCCAGCTGTCCCACATTCCATAAGGTGATTCTGTATGTTTGTTGCCAGTTTTGCTATTTATTATCTCAGTAGATAGATAACCTTGAGTAAGGTACTTCCCTGCTTGAAAACTATATTTCCATATCTGTAAAATGGGGATCCCCCCAAAATCTCTATTTACCTAAGAGATTTATGGAGAAGAAATCTTGTGATGTGTTATCTTTATAATCATCATCAGCACCACCATCACCATCATTATCATCATCTGTAATCATTAAGCAAATCTCTCTCTTGGTCACTGCTGATAAGGGATTATTTTGCCTCAACCAAAACTGTGTCTGGAAATTCCCCATGGTAGATTCACTGCAGAAATGCCCCCAGTTATCTACCCCTCCCTATTTCTATGTCCTTAACAGTGACTTGTCAGGTCTCCCCATCTCTATTTCCTTACCTCTTGAATTTGGGCTGGTTGTGCAACTTGCTTTGGCTAATTGGATACAGAAGAAATGATATTGTTCCAGTTTTGTGCTCAGACCTCAAGTGGCCTCCCACACTTCTGTTTACTCTCTTGGAATCTTGCCTTGCTACCATGAGAACCAAGCCAGGCTAGCATGCTGGATGATGAGAGACACGTGGTCCAGGTGTCCTCATTGCCCAGCTGACAATTGTCTCACTTGGTCAGTCCTCAGCTGACTGCCAGATGACCACAGACACAAGAGTGAGGTCAGCAGATCCACCCATCTCACTTGTAAATTTGTAAGCGCTAAAACATGGTTGCTGTTTTAAGTTAGTATGTTTTGGGAATGGTTTGTTATGTAGCAATAGTAACTGCTACAGCTCTCTTTTCAGGTTTACCCTTCATTGGCTTTGCCAAAATCTTTCTTTCCTAACTTGTAAAGATTAATTCATTCTATGAATTTATTTATTTATGGCTAACTCTGACCTGGGTCAATGAGGGGAAATGAATCAGTCAAAGTCCCAGTCATCAAAAGCATCAATCCAGTTGGGTAGGTAAAGCTCTAATGGATGGTGAAAATTGTAAAGACCATAAGAGAATTATCAATAAAAAAAAGGCATTCTGAGAAGAAAGAGACTATTTCTAGCCTGGGGTTGGGGCAAAATGGGAGAAATGGGGGAAGTCATATAAGGAAATTCCTCCAGTATGTCTAGAGTCATACCTGTCCTTCCATTTTTACTTTTCAATCTGACTTCTAGCCAGGTTGCAATAGCTTTTTCCAGTTCCCTTTTCTAGTTTTGTCCCTACTCCAATCCATTCTTCTGTCAGATGATTTTTCTCTGAAATGCAAGTCTGGCTATGTTACTCCCCTGCTTTAAATCCTTTGGTGCACATACATATGTCATCTGGAGGTGACTCTAAGAAGGGGGAAAAAAGTGGGCTGAAGTCTCAGGTGGAAGAGCAGGCTAGGGTGAGATGCTGACAACCTCTGAGTGAGCTGGAGCCTGCATGCTGGTACCTTCAGTGTCCATTCCAGGTCGGATTATCTAAATGCTGGTGAGTGTCTTCACTCTTCTGATTGTGCTGAGGTCTGGACCTTCAGCCATGGAATCTGTCAGGAAGAGAACAGCGCACGGACTTCCTAATTAAAATCTTCTAGGGCTACGATTTAAGTTGGCTTTTGTTCCCTGGCAAACACTAAAGGACAGAGAGGCAAGAGTGGCCAGTAGCTACTGGTTGGGAAATAAGGGACATTGGCAGATGGATTTGCAAAGGACAAGCCACACCCAATTAATCGAGAGTAGGGAACAACCAGAGCTTAAGCACACACACACACACACACACACACAAAATTTAAATCCTCTGTAAGCTGGCTTGGTAGGCTTGCTAATGGAATTTGTGCAGTGCCCCAGACGGAGGGTCAGAGAAGAAAGGGAGACGTGTCAAGATAATCTTTTCAACAGTTTTTTCGCCCCTTCTTCTTTACCTTTCTGAACAATAAACTGATTTTTCAACCAGCCTAATTTGGGTGACATAATAAATAGTGTTTATGGTAGAAGGTGTTTAGGGGTTAAAAACACAGATTTATTTAGATATTAGGTGTACCTGGATTTAAGTAATTGATCCACTATTTGCTTCCCATATAACCTTGGGCAAGTTACTTAATTTCCATTTGTGGATGGCAGCCATAGAGTTGGGCAATGCATAGACCTCCTGGCTATTCATGCTGCCTGGACTCTCATCCTCTCGTCTGAAAATGGGGACAGTTTTTTCCTCATGGGGATCTTGGGAGAGTTAAGCAGGTTACTGTGCATAGATTGCTTAGCTTGGACGCTGACACAAAATAGACATGCAATAACTATTGGTTATTAATATGGCTATGGGTGAGGGATTTTAAAGGCTTATTAAGTTTAATCCCCATAACCATCCTATGAGGCAGAACTTTCCCAAGTTCCCATAGCTAGTAATGGAAACATCTTGGAGTTAATTTAGGCAGTTTAGAGCCTGTGCTCTTAACTAGTGTACTTTGAATTACATGTGCATTTTTCTTCTTCTCTCTCTCCTTCACTGTCTGTTATCTGTCTATCATAGTATCTATCTATCTGCATCATCATCGCCATCATCATCTCTAATATTTGTCTGCCTTTCTCTATCAATCCTCTATCTTTCTACTGTCTGTTGACACACACTGTGCACATGTTTGTGTATGTATAGTTAGCCCAGTAATACAGAGAACAAAACAGACACTCAGCAAACCTAACAGACCCCAGATAACAGAGCTGACTTCCTAGTCTAGAACTGTCTGACTCCAAAACCTGTACTGGGATTTTTTTTTTTTTTTAACTACATCAAGATTATGAATAAAGTAGCCAGCGAGTCTTTTTTAGTACAGTCATTTTAAACTTTACTGGGAAGAAAGGAAAACATACAAAAATGTCAGCTATCTCCCTCCACTATTTGCTCGTAGCAAAGAAGAAAGCATATTTTAATAAGAGGTATTGGAGCTGACGTTTTGGAGACGGAGAGTACGTAGTTTTAGGAATGAGGACGGTACACATATCACTCACACACCGTCAAAGGCTTGGTAGCCTTCTTGTCTGGCTGTGCGGTTCTTCCAGGCACAAACACAAGTACTACTGTTTTCAAGACAACAAGCTAGCCTGGAGACAAGTGGCACCCAGGAAAAGTGAGACATGCCTTGTCTCATGTCTATAGACATTTGTATATAGAGACACTCTATGGCACTAACACAGTTCTCTGCAGTAACAGAGGAGAGTTGGCAGCGTACAGGGTCCAAAAGAGCGGGCAACCCTCAAGTCATAACTTTTGAACTTTGGAACGCAGGAATTCACTGGGATAATTTTGCATCTGATTAACTTTCCTAATTAGGCTTGCCGTAAACCAGAATGACCTGTTTAGCCTCTATCCCAGAATATATAAATCCCTCTTCAGATGTTCCCAGTAATTGGGGAGATGACCCCTGGTTGGCACCCTTTCCCACCTTTGTGTCAGTTGATCCGACTCATTGCCTTTCTCCTGAAAGCTACCTGCTTCACTACACCCCGCTACTCTCGACAGATGACCTTATTCTAACCCCACCAAGAAAATGGAGACATGCTGCCATGATTTCTCTCAACTTCCCTCACATCCATCTCTGAAAAAGAATATATAAGCAAACACATGTCAGTGCTTTCCTGGAAGCTCCCAATTTCAATAATTCTGTTTTGTTCTTCCAGTAAACTTCAGAAATAACTGGAAATGGCAATATTTTTGAATCCGAAGTAAATCTCTCTAGACTGCCTCTGTTTGACCCCAAGTGACCCAAACTGCTCTGGTTCAGATATTTGGTTAAAAAAATATGAGCACTTGCCCCAGTTTATTCCTTTTCTTCCTGCTCAGAGGAAGAAGTGGTCCCCACTCCTTTCCAAATAAATCCTCCTCACGTGTCCTGGATCCAGTTCCCTTCTAGGAGGCAATGCTATTGCTTTTCCTCCCTCTACTTTCAAGCTCTTCTTTTTTACTGGTTTCTTCCGGTAACCTTCAAACATACTGTGAAATTTGGGCAAAATACATACCAAAATAAAAGCAAAGACAAAACAAGCCGAAAACTTCCCGGAACTCAACCTTGCCCTCAAGCTGCTCCCTGATTTCTTCTTCTCCTCAATTACTATTATTACCTTTATCTTTCCCTCATTACCCATCCTGCAGCAGTCTTGTTCTTGCTGTGGCTGTCTTTCCATTGAAAGCACACTTTGTAAGGAGGCCGATGACCTCCATCAAAACACCTTTTCACACTGTATTGCTATATTTTGATGTCTATTTTCTCCCGCTGGCCTGTTCTTTGAGATCCAGGAGACTTAACTAATTCTGTGTTCTAGCATTCAACACAGGGCCTAAGCACATTGTAACTTCTCAACTAACATTTATATTAAACTGCTAAGAGCAGATACTACACTTGGTCTTAGCCAAAAGGCTGAGAAGCAATCAGCTAACATTTATAGAGTGAATGAGCTCTGCCCAATCCAATGGATCCTTTTCACTGCCACTCTAGCCGTCTTCTCAGATGCCTTTGGTGCCGCTCACTGGCCATTATCCTTCTTGAAATTCTCTCACCCTCTGGATTCTAGAATGCAACTTCTCTTTTCCTATTCTCACCTTAACCTGCTCCTGGAAGGAAAGGATGGGGTATTGTTCTTTCTTGTATCCCCAGTGTCTTACACGGGGGTCACAATAAATTGACCGGATTGGAATGGGTGAATTACACTGGATATGTAAGAATTTTCTGTACTCTGTTTTCATTCCAAGGAAGGTATTACCTAAATAGATTTTTTTTTAAATAATTTATTTATTTACTTATTTATTTTTGGCTGCGTTGGGTCTCCGTTGCAGCGTGCGGGCTTTCTCTAGTTGTGGTGAGCGGGGGCTACTCTTCGTTGCGGTGCGCGGGTTTCTCATTGCGGTGGCTTCTCTTGTTGCAGAGAACGGGTTCTAGGCTCATGGGCTTCAGTAGTTGTAGCATGTGGGCTTCAGTAGTTGTGGCTCGCAGGCTCTAGAGTGCAGGCTCAGTAGTTGTGGCGCATGGGCTTAGTTACTCCGTGTCATGTGGGATCTTCCCGGACCAGGGCTGGAACCCGTGTCCCCTGCATTGGCAGGTGGATTCTTAACCACTGTGCCACCAGGGAAGTCCCCCTAAATAGCTTTTTAATTCTGAGAAATCTCAGATCTCTCTAGTATGTGGTAGCTTGAACTCTGCCTTATTTATATCCATGGATCATAAGACTTCTACTGCAAATAAGTATGGAATACTATACTCTTTGTATTTAACCTTAACATTTTTTTTTTGAAATAAGTAGCCTAGAGAAGTTTTAAATCTAATTTCAACTAAGAAATCTGATGGAAGGTCAAGTATGCCTGATCTCTTTTGCAAGAAGAAGCAATAAACGTGGCCAATGCTACCTGTAAGATGAGTGGTTAATATTAAGTTAAAAGCTAGATTTATGGCCCCAAAGACTATGGGATAGATTGATTACAAAAGCTGCCTCAATTATTTAATGCCTCCTGTAACCTTGCCCTTTGCAATGTGGTTTCTCACGGACATACGTCCACCCCCTTGAATCCTGACTGGCTTTATGACCTTCCTTATCCAACTCATGTGGTGGCAGTGACTGCGTTCCAATTTCCAATTTCAGGGTAGGGCTCAAGAGGTCTGGCAGATTTCTACTTAACCTCTTAGAACTCCACTATCTCCATGTGAACAAAGCTGGGCTAGCCCATTGGAGAAGGAGAGATCACGTGAGGCAGGTATGAATCACTGCAGTGGAGACCACTCTAACTAGCCAGCCCCCAGATGACTGACTAGCTGACTGTAGACATATGAACTAGCCCAGAAAGATCAGCCCAGCAGCACCACCCAGGGGACCCACAGATTTATGAGCTAAATAAATGATTGCCATTGTAAGATACTCTATTTTGGGACGGTTAGCATATCCAGACAAAGGAAAGGACTGAGTCAAAAATGTCTGATTGGTGTGTCTGACTATCTTAATGATGCAATGACAATTGTCTGACTGAGCTAATTAATTGGTTGTCTTGATTGATTTTTTTAAGAAACGGCTTTATTGAGAGGTAATTTATACACCATACAATTCATCTATTTAAAGTGTATAATTTGGGCTTCCCTGGTGGCGCAGTGGTTGGGAGTCCGCCTGCCGATGCAGCGGACACGGGTTCGTGCCCCGGTCCGGGAAGATCCCACGTGCCGCGGAGCGGCTGGGCCCGTGGGCCATGGCCACTGAGCATGCGCTTCCGGAGTCTGTGCTCCGCAATGGAAGAGGCCACAACAGTGAGAGGCCCGCGTACCGCTAAAATAAATAAATAAATAAATAAATAAAGTGTATAATTTAATTTTTTTTCTAGTGTATTCAGAATTGTATAATCATCACCAAATCAATTTTAGAATTTTTTTATAGCCCTGCAAAGAAACCCTGTACCTACTAGCAATCATTCCCAACTTCCCATAACTCCCTCCCCCCATCCCTAGGCAACCACTACCCTACTTCTATCTGTATAGATTTGACTGTTATGGAAATATCGTATAAATGGAATCATACAATATGTGATCTTTTGTGACTTGTCACTTAGCATAATGTTTTCAAGGCTCCTCCATGCTATAGCACGTGTCAGCACTTCATTTCTTTTTATTACCAAATAATATTTCATTATATGGATATACCACATTTTATTCTATCTATCCATTCATCATTTGATGGATATTTGGATTGTTTCTACTTTTTGGCTATTATAATTAGCATTGCTGTGACCATTTGCATACAGTTTCTGTACGGACATATGCTTTCATTTCCTTTGTGTATGTAACTAGGAGTGGATTTGTTTGGTCATATTTTAACTCTATGATTAATCTTTTGAAGAACTGCTAGACTGTTTTCCACAGTGGCTACACTGCTTTTCTCTCCCACCAGCAGTGTGTGAAGGCTCACATTTATCCATATCCTCATCAACACTTGTTATTATCTATGTTCTTTTTTTTTAACATCTTTATTGGAGTATAATTGCTTTACAATGATGTGTTAGTTTCTGCTTTACAACAAAATGAATCAGTTATATATATACATATGTTCCCATATCTCTTCCCTCTTGCATCTCCCTCCCTCCCACCCTCCCTATCCCACCCTTCTAGGTGGTCACAAAGCACCGAGCTGATCTCCCTGTGCTATGCAGCTGCTTCCCACTAGCTATCTACCTTACGTTTGGTAGTGTATATATGTCCATGCCTCTCTCTCGCTTTGTCACAGCTTGCCCTTCCCCTCCCCATATCCTCAAGTCCATTCTCTAGTAGGTCTGTGTCTTTATTCCTGTCTTACCCCTAGGTTCTTCATGACATTTTTTCCCTTAAATTCCATATATATGTGTTAGCATACGGTATTTGTCTCTCTCTTTCTGACTTCACTCTGTATGACAGACTCTAGGTCTATCCACCTCATTACAAATAGCTCAATTTCATTTCTTTTTATGGCTGAGTAATATTCCATTGTATATATGTGCCACATCTTCTTTATCCATTCATCCGATGATGGACACTTAGGTTGTTTCCATCTCTGGGCTATTATAAATAGAGCTGCAATGAACATTTGGGTACATGACTCTTTTTGAATTATGGTTTACTCAGGGTACATGCCCAGTAGTGGGATTGCTGGGTCATATGGTAGTTCTATTTGTAGTTTTTTAAGGAACCTCCATACTGTTCTCCACAGTGGCTGTATCAATTTACATTCCCACCAACAATGCAAGAGGGTTCCCTTTTCTCCACACCCTCTCCAGCATTTATTGTTTCTAGATGTTTTGATGATGGCCATTGTGACCGGTGTGAGATGATATCTCATTGTAGTTTTGATTTGCATTTCTCTAATGATTAATGATGTTGAGCATTCTTTCATGTGTTTGTTGGCAGTCTGTATATCTTCTTTGGAGAAATGTCTATTTAGGTCTTCTGCCCATTTTTGGATTGGGTTGTTTGTTTTTTTGTTATTAAGCTGCATGAGCTGCTTATAAATTTGGAGATTAATCCTTTGTCAGTTGCTTCATTTGCAAATATTTTCTCCCATTCTGAGGGTTGCCTTTTGGTCTTGTTTATGGTTTCCTTTGCTGTGCAAAAGCCTTGAAGTTTCATTAGGTCCCATTTGTTAATTTTTGTTTTTATTTCCATTTCTCTAGGAGGTGGGTCAAAAAGGATCTTGCTGTGATTTATGTCATAGAGTGCCCTGCCTATGTTTTCCACTAAGAGTTTGATATTTTCTGGCCTTACATTTAGGTCTTTAATCTATTTTGAGCTTATTTGTGTGTATGGTGTTAGGGAGTGATCTAATCTCATACTTTAACGTGTACCTGTCCAGTTTTCCCAGCACCACTTATTGAAGAGGCTGTCCTTTCTCCACTGTACATTCCTGCCTCCTTTATCAAAGATAAGGTGACCATATGTGCCTGGGTTTATCTCTGGGCTTTCTATGCTGTTCCATTGATCTATCTTTCTGTTTTTGTGCCAGTACCATACTGTCTTGATTACTGTAGCTTTGTAGTATAGTCTGAAGTCAGGGAGCCTGATTCCTCCAGCTCCATTTTTCGTTCTCAAGATTGCTTTGGCTATTCGGGGTCTTTTGTGTTTCCATACAAATTGTGAAATATTTTGTTCTAGTTCTGTGAAAAATGCCAGTGGTAGTTTGATAGGGATTGCATTGAATCTGTAGATTGCTTTGGGTAGTAGAATCATTTTCACAATGTTGATTCTTCCAATCCAAGAACATGGTATATCTCTCCATCTATTTGTATCATCTTTAATTTCTTTCATCAGTGTCTTATAATTTTCTGCATACAGGTCTTTTGTCTCCTTAGGTAGGTTTATTCCTAGATATTTTATTATTTTTGTTGCAGTGGTAAATGGGAGTGTTTTCTTGATTTCACTTTCGGATTTTTCATCATTAGTGTATAGGAACGCCAGAGATTTCTGTGCATTAATTTTGTATCCTGCTACTTTACCAAATTCATTGATTAGCTCTAGTAGTTTTCTGGTAGCATCTTTAGGATTCTCTATGTAGAGTATCATGTCATCTGCAAACAGTGACAGCTTTACTTCTTCTTTTCTGATTTGGATTCCTTTTATTTCCTTTTCTTCTCTGATTGCTGTGGCTAAAACTTCCAAAACTATGTTGAATAAGAGTGGTGAGAGTGGGCAACTTTGTCTTGTTCCTAATCTTAGTGGAAATGCTTTCAGTTTTTCACCATTGAGGATGATGTTGGCTGTGGTTTGTCATATATGGCCTTTATTATGTTGAGGAAAGTTCCCTCTATGCCTACTTTCTGCAGGGTTTTTATCATAAATGGGTGTTGAATTTTGTCAAAAGCTTTCTCTGCATCTATTGAGATGATCATATGGTTTTTCTCCTTCAATTTGTTAATATGGTGTATCACGTTGATTGATTGAAGAATCCTTGCATTCCTGGAATAAACCCCACTTGATCATGGTGTATGATCCGTTTAATGGGCTGTTGGATTCTGTTTGCTAGTATTTTGTTGAGGATTTTTGCATCTATGTTCATCGGTGATATTGGCCTGTAGTTTTCTTTCTTTGTGACATCCTTGTCTGGTTTTGGTATCAGGGTGATGGTGGCTTCGTAGAATGAGTTTGGGAGTGTTCCTCCCTCTGCTATATTTTGGAAGAGTTTGAGAAGGATAGGTGTTAGCTCTTCTTTAAATGTTTGATAGAATTCACCTGTGAAGCCATCTGGTCCTGGGCGTTTGTTTGTTGGAAGAATTTTATTCACAGTTTCAATTTCAGTGCTTGTGATTGGTCTGTTCATATTTTCTGTTTCTTCCTGATTCAGTCTTGGCAGGTTGTGCATTTCTAAGAATTTGTCCATTTCTTCCAGGTTGTCCATGTTATTGGCATAGAGTTTCTTGTAGTAATCTCTCACGATCTTTTGTATTTCTGCAGTGTCAGTTGTTACTTTTCCTTTTTCATTTCTAATTCTATTGATTTGAGTCTTCTCCCTTTTTTTCTTGATGAGTCTGGCTAATGGTTTATCAATTTTGTTTATCTTCTCAAAGAACCAGCTTTTAGTTTTATTGATCTTTGCTATCGTTTCCTTCATTTCTTTTTCATTTATTTCTGATCTGATTTTTATGATTTCTTTCCTTCTGCTACCTTTGGGGTTTTTTCGTTCTTCTTTCTCTAATTGCTTTAGGTGCAAGAGTAGGTTGTTTATTTGAGATGTTTCCTGTTTCTTAAGGTAGGATTGTATTGCTATTAACTTCCCTCTTAGAACTGCTTTTGCTGCATCCCATAGATTTTGGGTTGTCGTGTCTCCATTGTCATTTGTTTCTAGGTATTTTTAAATTTCCTCTTTGATTTCTTCAGTGATCACTTCGTTATTAAGTAGTGTATTGTTTAGCCTCCATGTGTTTGTATTTTGTACAGTCTTTTCCTGTAATTGATATCTAGTTTAATAGCGTTATGGTCAGAAAAGATACTAGACACAATTTCAATTTTCTTAAATTTACTAAGGCTTGATTTGTGACCCAAGATATGACCTATCCTGGAGAATGTTCCATGAGCACTTGAGAAAAATGTGTATTCTGTTGTTTTTGGATGGAATGTCCTATAAATATCAATTAAATCCATCTTGTTTAATGTATCATTTAAAGCTTGTGTTTCCTTATTTATTTTCATTTTGGATGATCTGTCCATTGGTGAAAGTGGGGTGTTAAAGTCCTCTACTATGAATGTGTTACTGTCGATTTCCCCTTTTATGGCTGTTAGTATTTGCCTTATGTATTGAGGTGCTCTTATGTTGGGTGAATAAATATTTATAATTGTTATATCTTCTTCTTGGATTGATCCCTTGATCATTTTGTAGTGTCCTTCTTTGTCTCTTCTAATAGTCTTTATTTTAAAGTCTATTTTTTCTGATATGAGAATTGCTACTCCAGCTTTCTTTTGGTTTCCATTTGCATGAAATATCTTTTTCCATCCCATTACTTTCAGTCTGTATGTGTCTCTAGGTCTGAGGTGGGTCTCTTGTAGACAGGAAATATATGGGTCATGTTTTTGTATCCATTCAGCCAATCTGTGTCTTTTGGTGGGAGCATTTAGTCCATTTACATTTAAGATAATTATCGATATGTATGTTTCTATTCCTATTTTCTTAATTGTTTTGGGTTCTTTATTGTAGGTCTTTTCCTTCTCTTGTGTTTCTTGCCTAGAGAAGGTGTTTTAGCAGTTGTTGTAAAGCTGGTTTGGTGGTGCTGAACTCTCTCAGCTTTTGCTTATCTGTAAAAGTTTTAATTTCTCCATCAAATCTTAATGAGATCCTTGCTGGGTAGAGTAATCTTGGCTGTAGGTTTTTCTCCTTCATCACTTTAAATATGTCCTGCCAGTCCCTTCTGGCTTGCAGAGTTTCTGCTGAAAGATCAGCTGTTAACCTTATGGGGATTCCCTTGTGTGTTATTTGTTGTTTTTCCCCTGCTGCTTTTAAAATGTTTTCTTTGTATTTAGTTTTTTACAGTTCGATTAATATGTGTCTTGGCATATTTCTCCTTGGATTTATCCTGTATGGGACTCTCTGTGCTTCCTGGACTTGATTAACTATTTCCTTTCCCATATTAGGGAAGTTTTCAAGTACAATCTCTTCAAATATTTTCTCAGTCCCTTTCTTTTTCTCTTCTTCTTCTGGAACCCCTATAATTCGAATGTTGGTGCGTTTAATGTTGTCCCAGAGGTCTCTGAGACTGTCCTCAGTTCTTTTCATTCTTTTTTCTTTATTCTGCTGTGCAGTAGTTATTTCCACTATTTTATCTTCCAGGTTATTTATCCATTCTTCTGCCACAGTTATTCTGCTAGTGATCCCGTCTAGAGTATTTTTAATTTCATTTATTGTGTTGTTCACCATTGTTTGTTTGCTCTTTAGTTCTTCTAGGTCCTTGTTAAATGTTTCTTGCATTTTGTCTATTCTATTTCCAAGATTTTGGATCATCTTTACTATCATTATTCTGAATTCTTTTTCAGGTAGACTGCCTATTCCCTCTTCATTTGTTAGGTCTGGTGGGTTTTTATCTTGCTCCTTCATCTGCTGTGTGTTTCCCTGTCTTCTCATTTTTCTTATCTTACTGTGTTTGGGGTCTCCTTTTTGCAGGCTGCAGGTTCGTAGTTCCCGTTGTTTTTGGTGTCTGTCCCCAGTGGCTAAGGTTGGTTCAGTGGGTTGTATAGGCTTCCTGGTGGATGGGACTAGTGCCTGTGTTCTGGTGGATGAGGCTGGATCTTATCTTTCTGGTGGGCAGGTCCACGTCTGGTGGTGTGTTTTGGGGTGTCTGTGGACTTATTATGATTTTAGGCAGCCTCTCTGCTAATGGGTGGGGTTGTGTTCCTGTCTTGCTAGTTGTTTGGCATAGGATGTCCAGCACTGTAGCTTGCTGGTCGTTGAATGAAGCTGGGTGCTGGTGTTGAGATGGAGATCTCTGGGAGATTTTCACTGTTTGCTATTATGTGGAGCTGGGAGGTCTCTTGTGGACCAGTGTCCTAAAGTTGGCTCTCCCACCGCAGAGGCACAGCACTGACTCCTGGCTGCAGCACCAAGAGTCTTTCATCCACACGGCTCAGAATAAAAGGGAGAAAAATTAGAAAGAAATAATTAGTAGAAGTAGAAAGAAAGAAAGAAAGAAAGAAGGAAAGAAAGTAAGAAAGAAAGGAGGGAGAGAGGGAGGGATGGAGGAGGGAAGCAAGCGAGGAAGGAGGGAAGGAAGGAAAAAAGAAAGAAAGAAGATAAAGTAAAATAAAGTAAGATAAAATAGAATAAAGTTATTAAAATAAAAAAATAATTATTAAGAAAAAAAATTTAAAAAACCCAAAAAAGAAAAAGACCTGACAGAAACCTAGGACAAAGGTGGAAGCAAGGCTATACAGAAAAAATCTCACACAGAAGCATACACATACTCACAAAAAGAGGAAAAGGGGAAAAAATCATAAATGTTGCTCTCAAAGCCCACCTCCTTAATTGGGGATGATTCGTTGTCTATTCATGTATTCTACAGATGCAGAGTACATCAAATTGATTGTGGAGCTTTAATCCGCTGCTTCTGAGGCTGCGGGAGAGATTTTCCTTTCTCTTCTTTGTTCTCACAGCTCCCAGGGGCTCAGCTTTCGATTTGGCCCCGCCTCTGCGTGTAGGTCGCCCGAGGGCGTCTGTTCTTCGCTCAGACAGGACGGGGTTAAAGGAGCCGCTGATTCGCGGGCTCTGGCTCACTCAGGTTGGGGGGAGGGAGGGGCACGGAGTGCGGGGCGGGCCTGTGGCGGCAGAGGCCGGCGTGACGTTGCGCCGGCGTGACGTTGCACCAGCCTGAGGCGCGCCGCGCGTGCGTTCTCCCTGGGGAGTTGTCCGTGGATCAGAGGACCCAGGCAGTGGCGGGCTGCACAGGCTCCCCAGAAGGGGGGGTGTGGATAGTGACCAGTGCTCGCACACAGGCTTCTTGGTGGCGGCAGCAGCAGCCTTGGCGTCTCATGCCCGTCTCTGGGGTCCGCGCTTTTAGCCGCGGCTCGCGCCCGTCTCTGGAGCTCCTTCAAGCAGCGCTCTTAATCCCCTCTCCTCGCGCACCAGGAAACAAAGAGGGAAGAAAAAGTCTCCTGCCTCTTGGCAGGCCCAGACCTTTCCCCGGACTCCCTCCCGGCCAGCTGCGGCGCACCAGCCCCCGTCAGGCTGTGCTCACGCCGCCAACCCCAGTCCTCTCCTGGCGCTCCGACCGAAGCCCGAGCCTCAAGTCTCAGCCCCGCCTGCCCCGGCGGGGGAGCAGAGAAGCCTCTCCGGCTGGTGAGTGCTGGTCGGCCCCGATCCTCTGTGCGCGGGAATCTCCCCGCTTTGCTCTCCACACCCCTGTTGCTGTGCTCTCCTCCGCGGCCCCGAAGCTTTTCCCCTCTGCCACCCACATTCTCCGCCGGCGAAGGGGCTCCTAGTGTGTGGAATTCTTTCCTCCTTCACAGCTGCCTCCCACTCGTGCCAGTCCGGTCCCGTCCCTATCCTTTTGTCTCTGTTTATTCTTTTTTTTTTCACCCTACCCAGGTATGTGGGGGGTGGTGCCTTTTGGGAGGTCTGAGGTCTTCTGCCAGCGTTCAGTAGGTGTTCTGTAGGAGTTGTTGCACGTGTAGATGTATTTCTGGAGTATTTGTGGGGAGGAAGGTGATCTCCGCGTCTTACTCTTCCGCCATCTTCCCGTTTTGCTGTACGCGGGCCTCTCACTGTTGTGGCCTCTCCCGTTGCGGAGCACAGGCTCCGGACGTGCAGGTCCAGCGGTCATGGTTCCGCGGCATGTGGGATCTTCCCGGACCGGGGCATGAACCCGTGTCCCCTGCATCGGCAGGTGGACTCTCAACCACTGCGCCACCAGGGAAGCCCTATCTATGTTCTTGATTATAGCTGTCCTAATGGTTATGAAGTGATATCTTACTATGGTTTTAACCAGCTATTCTCTGGTTGCTAATGGTGTTATCTTTCCATTTGTTTATTTTGTCCATTTGTATTTCTTCTCTGGAGAAATGCCTGTTCAGATCCTTTGCCCACTTTCAGTTGGATTGTTTTTTTATTATTGAGCTATATCTTGATTAATGTTTTCCATGTGATTAATGTTTTCCAGTTGAAAAGCTAACATTTCAGTTGAAATTTAATTACCCAGGATCTTTAAGAATACCTTGATTTAGTTCTGTGGTTCCCAGTATGACTGACCATCAGATATATTTCGGGAGGCCTTTCAAAAACAGAACATCTTGGGTCCTACCCTTGGAAATTCCAATCTAGGAGGGATAGGGAAAGTTTAGGAATTTGTATTTAAACCAAATTATGCAGGAGATACTACTAATCAGCCAAATTTAGAATCCTTACCCTGGCTTATATATTCCTAGGTGAAGTAATGTTGAGAAATAAGGGAACTTACTTAGATATTTCAGGTCAATATCAGGGGAAAATAAAGGCTTCCAAATCTTGCACCTGGTGTATTCTTTTCAGCATGTAGGAAGGTTTAATAAACGCTGTGTTTGGATAGCAGCAATGGGTAAAGGATGTAAAGGTTCAGCTGTTAACACTTTATTAACTGCTTTTGAAAAGCACAGACTCTACCTTCTGTAGGTCATAACTCACAGGCCCCAGAGGATAAGCTAACAAGAACTTAAAGGAAAAAACAAGTACTTATTGTCCCCTGCTATGTTCAGTAGCAGTCGTCCGAATAGACCCCTAGCTGGGAGATGTGGAGGGGAGCAGTAATGCTAGATGGAAAGCGATGGAATGTTCTGGAGCATGTAAAGTCAAGGCACCAGTCAAGCACCATCAGGTTCCACATTCCATATTCATATTCTGGGAGGAAAGCTCTGTCAGAGTCCCTAAGTTCTAGAAGGGTTGAGGACTCCAACTTTGGGGTTTGGTACCATTACTTGCAAGTAATAAATATGCTTATAATTTCCACTTTGCAAAAATTCTTTTCAAAGATATTTGTAGCAAAGTTAATTATGTAGTGAGTTCCTTTAAAAGCAGGCTTTAAATTTGTATGTAAGCTGTGGTTATAATCTGTTTAATAAGGATAGAAAAAAGCCTAGAAGGAAGTAAACCTTTTGGTTTAACAATCTGTACATTCCAGTTTCCCCCAAATGAATATAAACTGTATTTTTTAATTAGCAAATTTCTCTTTTGAGGTAGGTAATACATTTAGATTTAAGCGCACAGAATCATAAACCAGCCTGCCTGGATTTAAATTCTATCTCTGCTTATTATCTGTGTGCAACTGGGAAAATTAGTACCCTCTTCTGTGTCTTAGTCTCATCATTCTTAAAATGAGCATAATAGTAGGACATTCTTTGTAGAGATGATATGAGGACTGAATGAGTTAAACTATTTAAAGTGTTTCCCACATGCACCTGGCATTTAGTAGATACTATAGAAGTGTTTGATGTTATTATTGTGATGGTTTTAACTTTGTTGATTTTGGACTGATTCATTCATTTATTCATTCAGATATTCATTGAGCATCTTCCATGTGTCAAGGCCCATGCTACTAGGCATTAATAGTACAGAGATAAGAAGGTAGGGGTCCTTGTTACCAAGCTCATGGATGTTCCAATAGAAAACCACTATCATATTCTCCTTCACTTTGGTGGCGTGTTCACAGCTCCAGGCATGACAAATCTCGAGGACCCACAGGGCTTGGGTTGTGCCCATTTTCTGAATACCACTTTCTTCTGTTTCTATTCCCCATTGTTCGCTTACATTAGTGCCTTCCATTCATTGTTTGCTTATCACAGGGCATGCCATGCACCATGCTGAGTGTTTTCCAGGCATCATGGTATTTACGACTTACCTTTGCCCTTTAGGGTTCATTTTGTGACTTCCAAATGAGGAAATGAGGAAAACACATTTCTGAAAAGTCAAGTCATTTGGCTGTCATTTGCTACTAACTGGGATCCCAAAGCAGATGCTTTGAATGACTACATGATTTTTCCTAAGTTCCAGTTTATTGGAACAAGCATTTTCATCAACTCCTCCAGCCATATTCTCTAGTGGATGTGCTATTGAGTTTTGTATGGAACTCAGCTTGGAAAGGAGGATGTGAAGTTTGAGGCAATGTCTGAGTCAGAAGAAAGCACTCACCAAATGACCCCTGAGGTTGCAGTCTCAGACATGGAGTTAAAATTCTCCACTCACAGAATCAATTCTTGATAAACCACAGTCTTACTTCTTTCAAACCCTTCCCATCCCTTAAACTCCAAAGTAATAAATCATTCAGATAAAACCCAGTATTCTTCAAGGAAGAAGACAGAACATTCCTTTTTTTTTTTTTTTAAGAAGATGTTGGGGGTAGGAGTTTAGTAATTTATTTATTTGTTTTTGCTGTGTTGGGTCTTTGTTTCTGTGCGAGGGCTTTCTCTAGCTGTGGCAAGCGGGGGCCCCTTTTCATCGTGGTGCGCGGGCCTCTCACTATCGCGGCCTCTCTTGTTGCGGAGCACAGGCTCCAGAAGCGCAGGCTCAGTAGTTGTGGCTCACAGGCCTAGTGGCTCCGCGGCATGTGGGATCCTCCCAGACCAGGGCTCGAACCCGTGTCCCCTGCATTAGCAGGCAGATTCTCAACCACTGTGCCACCAGGGAAGCCCAGAACATTCCTTTTTGTAGGAAGCATGTGCTAGGGCTTTTTGAAGAGAGATGGCCCTTTAGAGCCATCTCAGATTGAATTTACTCCACACTGGGAGATAAATGTCATTTCTTATGTCAATGACATACCCCAGCCAGACTGCTGTTCCCAGCCAATTCACTCTCCCTGTGCTTTGGAAGATTGCTGTGTGCCTCTCTAGATTCAAGAGCACACAGAGTTCCTGCCACAGCCTGAGTGGGGTTTTTTAAAAGAGGAAATGGACCTTTCTTCTGTGGTTTGTTGAGTTTAAGTTTGGACATGGTAATGAAGAGGAGCTTCTGTTTGCTGCTCTGTCTCAGTGCATTTGGTGCATACGTTTAATACCTGTAGAGGTCTTTAATACCCTACATGATATATGCTATATTTTGGCTATCATTATTGCCATGGAAATTGTTTGGAAACTGTAAGGTAACAAACAAAAAAAGGACTTTGATTCACATAGTTGATTCCACATTCTTTTTCTTTGGCCCTCTTATACATCAATTATCGAGGTCATTTGGCATTGTCTTTTAACATCTTTATTGGGATATAATTGCTTTACAATGGTGTGTTAGTTTCTGCTTTATAACAAAGTGAATCAGTTATACGTATACATATGTTCCCATATCTCTTCCCTCTTGCGTCTCCCTCCCTCCCACCCCGCCTATCCCACCCCTCCAGGCAGTCACAAAGCACGGAGCTGATCTCCCTGTGCTATGGCATTGTCTTTCTGCCTTTTTGTAAGTTCTGAAGAGCAGAACCCTTAATTCTCTGCACTTCTTAACTTGGTCTGAGCCCCTGTGAAAATTGTACCATAGTAGGAATTATCTTTTATCATTTCTCTCTCCTGTACCTGTCCATCCATACCAAGGTTAATTCTTTTGTCTGTCATTTTTGTTGATTTGGAAAGTGGTCTGGCATGAGCTGGTAAACATTTAAGGTTTTAGATTTATAGTAGGACTTGATTAAGAGTACGTTTATAGTGGACTTTCAGGTGGTATGACAGGTCAGGAAGAAGATATTATGGTTCAAACTTCATTTGGAGTTTAAAAAAAAGGTTGAAGATTGGGCTTAACCATCTATGGTGATTGAAAGTTGTTTTAGTGAATCAGATTTGAAAATGTAAGTATGATGTCTGTAAAATCAGTAGTGATCATTTTTTCAGGTTATGGTAAGTTAAAGTTCCAAGGTTTCTGGCGTTCTTGGTGGGAGGACTCCACTTGGCGGAGTGAGGTGGGAAGGGAAAGTGTCTGCTGAGTCTTGGGTATCTACCAAATCAATCCCAGGTTTCCAGGGGTAATGTTAGTGTTAGGAAAATAAAGACATTCTTCGTATCTTATTCCAGTAATATAACTGAAGACCAAAGTCATTCTAGCTCTAGAAGCAGGAGAGCAGGTTGAAGAGAGAGAATTGAGAAGAACTGAAGCTTAACCTAGTGACTGTTTCCTTTTTTATCACCTTTAAGAGAGACACATTTGTTTCTTCTCTCAAATATCTTCTGAAAAATAATAGGTTTATGTAGTGAGGCTATGTTACCAGCCCAAGATTCCACAGCTAGTGGTTGACAGGGCTGAGTTTAAATCCAGGCAATCTTGTAATTGAAATATGGTGTTGAGATTAGGAGGAAATTATCCTAATAAGGTAACACACCTAGATAAATGGTGGACATACTCATTACTGTAAATGCATTTAATAAGACACATTTTCTGATGTTCCAGATAATATCATGGAGACATTTAATTCCAAATAGAAAATGTTAGAGCTGGATAGATACCCAATTACTTCATTTCACAGATAAAAAACAAAGTGAAGAAAAAGGGAAGTGATCTGCAGCAGGGGTCCCCAATCCTGGGGCCATGGACTGGTACCGGTCCATGGCCTGTTAGGAACGGGACCACACAGCAGGAGGTGAGGGCGGGCCAGCGAGCGAAGCTTCGTCTATATTTATAGCCACTCCCCATCACTCGCTCCCCAGCACTCACATTACTGCCTGAGCTCTGCCTCCCGTCAGATCAGTGGTAACGTTAGATTCTCATAGGAACATGAACCCTGCTGTGAACTGCACATGCGAGGGACCTAGGTTGCCCACTCCTTATGAGAATCTAATGCCTGATGATCTGAGGTGGAGATGCTAGCGCTGGGGAGCAGCTGCAAATACAGATTATCATTAGCAGAGAGATTTGACTGCACAGAGACCATAATAAATCAATTGTTTGCAGGCTTATATCAAAACCCAACCAGTGAGTGGCAAGTGAAAACAAGCTCAGGGCTCCCACTGATTCTGCATTATGGTGAGCTGTATAATTATTTTATTATACATTACAATGTAATAGTAATAAAGTGCACAATAAATGTCATACGTTTGAACCATCCCCAAACCATTCCCACCAGTTCGTGGAAAAATTGTCTTCCACAAAACTGGTCCCTGGTGCCAAAAAATTGGAGACCACTGCTCTCCAGAAGGTCCCCCTCTCCCCTGCCCCTATGAATAAGATGCAGAAATAGACATTTCCTATCTTCTCATGCAGTGGACCTTCTTCTACTCACAGTGTGACCCACAGGGTTTCCAGAGGCAAACACAGGAAATTAAACGTAATTCTGAAGCTCAAAGTGAGACAGGCTGGGACCTGGGACCCTTTGCTGCAGTGCTGCAATGCTTGTACCTGGACAAACGTCTCCTTGAGCAACAAAATACAAAGAAACCATAAGGCACTAAAAATAACTGCGTGCATGTGCAGTTGGGGTAAATTCTGGACAACAAGATACAAAGAGACCAAAAAGCCCAACTGCCACTTCTGAAGAGCCAGGAGCAAAAGCAGGGTACTGCACACTCCCCTGCGCACAACACCACTGATGGGGTGGGCAAAACACCGAAGCCACCCCTCAGGCCCGACCCCTGGACACACCCCTACCCTCATCCCATGTAAGGAACCAACTTGCCCCCCTCCGCCCACCCCCAGGACCCAGCGAGCAAGAGAACCTGTTGTTTGTCCTCACTCCCCCCTGCTGCAGCAGGGGGCCCAGTAAAGCCTTGAGGGAATTTCTTGTCTGGCCTCTGATCAATTTCTATTTATTGAAAAGGCCAAGAACACTTGTAGGTAACAAAAGTATTGATATTTTAGAATATGTGTACTACAAATGTCCTTGGATATGAAGTTGGGGTAACTTACTTGGGAAAATACTGAGGACTTGACATAATGCTTCTTTATGGAATGTGAAGAAAAAATATGAGTCACATTTTGTCTAAAACAGAACTGAGCTGCATTATATCCAAACCTACCATCCATTCATCTATCCATCCTCTGAATTCCTTTCTTTCCCTTTCCCTCTACATCCAACCAGTTCTCAAGTTCTGTATTACAGTTTTCACCACTTTAAGATCTTATGCATCTACCTCCATTACCACTGCTTCCACCCACAGCTCCCAGTGCTGCCCCAGTTCAGGGCAACACCTCCCTTCCCTCTGATCATCTGCCACATCCTAACTGGTCTCCTTCCCTGAATATCCTGCCAGTGTGCTGATATGATTCCCTGCTTAAAACCCTTCTAGACTTCACCAGTTTCCAAGATAAGGCTGCCTTCCTTTGTTCAGCACCGCAGGCTCTTCATGATCTCCCCACCCAACTTCTTTATTTCCTCTCACTGTCCCTGCCTTCCACCCCATCTCTTCCCATCAGTTTAGAACATGCCCGATACACCTGTGCTATCAATAAATGTTTGCTGAATGGGTCAATGGACAGCCACACCAACCCGCTTGCCCTTCCCTGAACATGTCATTTTCTCTCGGTTTTCTAATTATGCTCACTAACCCATCCCTTACAATATGCTCTTCCCAGTACCTGAAGTTCAGTCCCCAATAAACTCTTACTGATCTTTTAAATCTCGGGTCCAACATAATCCCCTGTGACCCCTCTGTCTTCACTCCGCTTTAATCTACACTAGATTAGACCCCTCCTCTGTCTTTCCAAACACCAACTATCCACAGCAGCAACCCCTCTATAAACTGGCCCAGTCTCCTCATTTTACAGATGAGGAAGCCAAGGCTCAGAGCAGGGAAGGAATTAGCCCATAAACATATTTGGTGAGAAGCAGACTCAGGTCTTAAACTCAAGTCTCCTAAAGCCCAGTGCATTTCACCAGTGCACAGGACCTCTCTGGAGTCTTGCTGATTTTCATAGTAGTTGGTAAAATTCTTCTCTCATGTGGTAGCTGTGTGACTTTGGGAAAGATGCTTCATCTCTCTGAGCCTCCCTCTCTGCAATGGAAACTGCATACAATAAGGTTATTGTATAACTTTGTATTGTATAACTTTGTATAACTTTGTATTTTATACAAAGTTTTATTGTGAGAATCAATTGAGAGAATGTGTGTAAAGTGTTTAGTACAGTTGTTGCCACATGTATGAGTCTGCCATATTGCACAACTCCAGGGTTCTCATTCCCATTGTATTCTTAGACCATTGTCCTGTTCAGTAAACATCACTTATTATCATTGTTTTTATTTTCGAAGAGATGCTCTGACTCCCATTTTGCCTTCTTGCCTGCTTTTTTTCCCCCTGTGGCTTCTTGTTTCCCATATAAGGAAGTGAAGACTTGTGAGCTGGTAGAGCTACTTAAGACTTTCCACCCCTGGGTTCTGACCAGCAGGTTGGTGAGATCACCAATCAAAGCAGTGTCTCTACCCTTGGGTTACTCAGCAAGACCGATTTGGACTTTCTAACCCATATGTATTCCCTGTATATCTTCAGATTGAAAAAGTAAGTGGAAATTCAGTAACCCTGAACTAATGAAAGAAATAGTGTCGGGTGACTTTCAAATTTAAAGGGCAAATGCCATTTTGGAGAAAGGTCTCTTTGTAAAGTTGTTCTTTCATTCAGAACAGCATGCAGGTCCAATCATCCGGACAGTCAATAGAGAAGTATTTGGGTGTGAGGGTGACTACCCTTAGATTATGGGGGTTATTAAGCATTTGTGTTTTAGAATTAGACAATATTATAGCCTTGAATCCAAAATGAGTTTTGAATGGGAAGCAGGGGCTGTGATGATTAGCTGTTAAAGTTGGAAAGTGCATGCTCTCAGACTGGACATGTGTTCAATCCTGATTCCCCAGTTTCTGCTTCAATCCTGATTCCCCAGTATAATGTTGACCAAATTAGTCTCCCCCAGCCTCAGGGTCCTCATCCAAAAAATGGTGATATTAACAATACCTACGCAGAGGATTCTTCATTCATTTATAGAAAATTTACTGAGTACATACTATGTGCCTATCCTAGGCATTTGGGTGACATCATTGAACAAAACAATACGTTGAATCAAATGAGATCATATAAGGCAAACACTTCACTCAAAACCCTTCCCTCAGCCCCTTGCATGCCATAAAGTGTTCATCCAATGACAGATATTTGTATTACGTTTTCTTATTCACTAAACAGAACTATGACGTGCACTCTGTTTGTTCTGAAGGCTGTCCCTTGCCCATGGGTGACATGTAGAATCTCTGTAACTTTGATTTTGGCCTGATCCATTGAACTAGGATATGGGGGAAGCGGGAGGGGGAATCCAGGCACTAAAATGCTGAGCAGAGGGCCGCACGATATCAAAAGCTTTCAAGGGGGTGACAGAAGGATGTCTCCTGAGTCACCCTTATCTGAATTAAAGATGAAGTTCTCAGTGGCAGGCTTGTATCTTCCATTTCTCGCTGTCATGTTTTCCATGCCCATTTTACAGACTGTGATGGGAGAGGGCTGAAATGGGACCAGAAACAGTGTGCAGAAGGGAGTTTTTCTTATTCTTTTTCATCAACCTTGTTCAAAATGTCCACTGTCTTGACTATAAGCTGGGAATGTAAATTCTACAATTTGTCTGTTTCCATGCTACCTTGATGAAGACAAGTTTCTCCAGGTCCCTAAGGCCAGTGTTCCTGTGAAGGCAATCCTGGTGCCAGAGATAGAGAGCCTTAAACACACCAAACATGCATCTTGGAATCACGTTGCAAGACCATGGAAAGGAGAACTCATAGCGAGCGTGTTCCATGTACCAGACAGTGTGTTAGAGGCTGGGATAGAAGGGTGATGAGACAGATCAGGTCTCTGCCCTCAGGGAGACTAGGGGAAGAAACCACTTTTGGTGGGGAGTCAGGAAAGACACCCGAGCAGAAGTTCTTTCATCTGAGACCCGAAGACCCAAAATAAGCAACATGAAGAACAGAGGAAGGAGTTACCAGAAGATGGCAGTTTCAGAGACCCAGGAGTGAGGAAGGACTTTTGAGGATTGGCATTTTCTAGAAGAACCTGCAGTGAATGGAGCAGGGGAGCATGGGATGGTCACAAGAACTCTTTACGGGAGGCAGGCGGGCTGTAGGAAGGAGTTTGAATTTTAGTCCAAGTCAAAGGGAAGTCTCTGGAAGGTTAAAAAAAAGTTGTTCAAACTTTGAAATACTTTTAGAGTTGCAAAGATAATACAGAGGGTTCTCTGATACCATTTATCCAGGTTCTGCTAATGTTGACGTCTTCCATGGTACCTTTATCAGAAGCTAGCATGAACACTGGTGCAATGCTATGAACGCCACCCCAGATCATTGGAAGACTCTAAGCAGGGAGATGACTTAACAATTTAAGGCGACTTATCTTTTAAAAAGATGGTCTTAGTGGGAATGAATCAGATTGGGCTAAGACTAGAAATGGAGAACCAGTTAGAAAGCCATGGCGGGGAGCTGAGTGAGAGATGGTAGGATGTGAGGCTGGCAATGAGGATGGAGAAAATGAAAGAGCTTGGGACTCAGGGTTTCATGGGGAACAAGTTGGGGGTAAAGGAAAGAAAATTAAAAATGTCTCCTAAACACACAGCCTGAGCAGCAGGATGATGCCAGTGACAGTGAATGAGATGAGGAAGGATAGTGAAGGGTGGGAGAACTTCAGGGAAAACCCAGGCTTCAGTCTTGAATGTGTTAGGCATGAGATGCCTGGAATTTTGTGACATTCTATGTAAATAAAATTTATCATTATTTCCACTGGAAGAGACCCTTGATTATGGGTATATTGGGTTGAAGACTTCTTTCCAACTTTTATCCTTTTAACTAGGAGGAAGCAATAGTATTAAATAATATTGAAATATTAGGCCCTAGTCTGGATCCCCAAATTCAGTTAATAGAATGTGTTTTGGCAGTGGAACAGGGACTTTAGTATGGCAAATACTGGAAGAGGTGAACTCTCTGGGTTGGGCCCTGAAAAAGGAAATCGAACAGTGACACACAAATCACAGTCCTGGAGGCAAGTCCCCGGCCGGCCTCTGAACTGGGGAGTTTCTTGTTGGCTGGACACTGCTGGGTTGGGTTTCCTTACCTGTAAAATTGAGACAACAAGACACCATCGAGGGTTGTTGTGTGGATTACATGATCTGATGTTCATAAAGTGCCTAGTACACTGCTTGGCATATACTGGGTTGGCCAAAACGTTCATTTGGGTCTTTCCAGCACATCTTATGGAAAAACCCGAACAAACGTTTTGGCCAACCCTATAAATGTTGGTCCCTTTTCTCCCCTTCTGGGCAGGTTCCTTTGTTTAACAAAGCAATCTCTTGCACTTAAAAACACTTCCTAATTTTCAAAGTGCTTACATGCATAGTCTTAGAGCCTAGTCTAATTGTCTCAGAAATCAGAATAAAATGAAAGTACTTTTTTTTCTCTTCAAAGTAAGAAAACTTCAGAACACAGTTAATTAAGTGATCTGAATTGACTTCATTTAGTACAGAATTAAGGGCTCTCAGCATGGGCTGATATCCTTGACCATCACACTAGCCTGCACAGTCTCAGAGTCTGATGATTCCAACACTTCACCACGCAGGCATCTGAATGGCCTCTCTGACCTTTTGCAGTGAACTCTCCCTGTTTACTTCATCATCAGTTAGTGGCTTCTCTCCCACTGTGGGTAGAGCTTTGTGCAGAGAGTGTTACATGCTCCCCACTCAGCCTTTATTTCGTGGCAATCTGGTATAGGGTTGCTGTCACCACCCCAGGGCTCTGGTGCTGTTTCACCCTCTGCTGGGTCCTCTCTGCCTTTCCTCCTGGACTGTCAAAGGCCAAGGCTATGCAGGTCGGTCTTGCCACCCATTCACACCTTGTCTTACTCCTTGCCTTAGCCCATGCTCGCTAAACTCTTCTTGTCTCCAGAAACACATTCGCACTCTGTGCCTTGCTCTCAGGCACTTGATTTTCCTCTTAATTTTTTTTTTTTTTTGCGGTATGCGGGCCTCTCACTGTTGTGGCCTCTCCCGCTGCAGAGCACAGGCTCCGGACGCGCAGGCTCAGCGGCCATGGCTCACGGGCCCAGCCGCTCCGCGGCATGTGGGATCTTCCCGGACCGGGGCACGAACCCGTGTCCTCCACATCGGCAGGCGGACCCTCAACCACTGCGCCACCAGGGAAGCCTCCTCTTAATTTGACTGAGGAACTGGAAGCCAATCTACCAGAGTTTCCTCAACCACCTGTTTCTTCATTATTCATTTTTTGACTTATTACCCATTCAATCATTCATTCAGTCTTTCACTTATTCTCAAATAATCATTCAATTATTCACTCTTCATTTGCATCTCTCCCTTCACCCTATCTTTCCCCCTCATTCTCTTCCTCGAGAAGGAGGCAAGCGGAGTCCTTAGTTACAGTTATTGAAAGGGACGGGCAGATGGTTTGCGGCTGGCATGTCTGGGTTGGGTTCTGTCATGGACTGAATGTTTGTGTCCCCCAGCCTCCAAATTCATATGCTGAAACCCTACCCCACAATGGGATGGTATTAGGAGGTGGAACCTGTGGGAGATAATTAGGATTACATGAGGTTGAGGTCATGAGGGTGGAGCCTTCGTGAATGGGATTGACGCCCTTATAAGAGTCATGCGAGAGTTTGCTGCTTCTCTCTGCTCTCAGCCATGTGAAGGTATAATAAATTGGCCATCTGCCACCCGGAAGAGGGTTCTCACCGGAACCAGACCATGGTGGCACCCTGATCTTGAACTTCCAGCTTTCAGAGCTGTGAGAAGTAAATTTCTATTGTTTACAAACCACCCGGTTTATGATATTCTGTTGTAGCAACCCAAGTTGACATAGCGACAAATCCCCAAGGGCTAAGGTTCACTCCTTCAGTTGCTAAACTCCCTCCTCCCCCCACACTCAACAAGTACAGTCATTATCCAGAGTAGAGTTGATTAGCCTCCAATAATGGGGCCTCAGAAATCATCTTGTGCATCCTGTCCCATCTCATAGATGAGGAAATGGAGGCCAGTCCACAAAGGTGAGCTGCTACCTTGATGCTGGTGGTGAAAGGTACCTGATTTATAGAATCAGGCAGACAGGTATTAAATCCTTACCTGCCAGCTCCTAGCTTTGTGTCCTTGGGCAAGTGACATCTTCTCTCTGAACCTCTTTTCTCGTTTAGAAATTGGATCATAGTACCTACTTTGAAGAGTTTTTGTGAAGATGCAAAAGAGTTCGTATGAAGAGCCTAGCTCATTCCTTTACAAATGGTAAATAGTTCCTCAATAAATGGTGGCTGTTATTAGCTGAGACCTAAACCTAGGAACCCAAATGCTTAGCCCAGCTCTTTCCCATTGCCCTGGGCTGACCCATGCTCATTCTATAAGATCTAGCTCTAAAGCTTTCTTTTCTGCAAAGCCTTCTTGTACCTCCCTCTCAGAGTTAATCTAACCTTTCACTGTGGCTCATTGAGTTTTCGTTTAGACACTTTTGGGGCAGTCATCTCCTTCTGTCTTTTATTATAGGCACCTGTGTACCTCTCTGTCTCCTTTCCTAGGTTGCATAGCTTGGGGGCAGAGCAGTGTCTACTGAATTTATGTCTCTTTAGTACAGTAACCTTCAAACTCAAGAGGATTACATATCACCAGGGAGGCTTGTCAAAAATGCAAATGACTCAGTCCAGCCTCCAAAGGTTCTGTTTCAATGGTACTGGTCCATGAATATGGATTTTTAACGAAGAAATCTGTGTGATTCTAATGCAGGTGAATCACAGCACTCTGGGAATTCCAGCTCATCTGCCTATTTCAGTGGTTGGCATATAGTAGGTGCTCCAGAATCTTCATTAAGTGAGTTTGAAGAAGATGCACTGTATCAGTCATCTGCTGCTACATAATAAACCACCACAGAACAGCAACAATTTGTTATTTTTCACAATCCTGTGGGTTGGCACTCTGAGTAGTTCTGCTGGGCCCACATGGCCTTCTCATGCAGCTGCATTCAGCTGGAGGGTCAGCTGGGGTTAAGCCAACTGGCCAACTGGGCTTCTTTCTCCATGGTGTGTTCCATCCTCAAAGAGGCTAAACCAAGCTTCCTCACATGGTGGCAGCAGCATTCCAAAAGTATTAGCCTCATTGCAGAAGCATTTAGCAAGTCTCTGTCCGTGTTACATTTGCTGATGTACTATTGGCCAAAGCAAGTCACATGGCCAGAGCCAATATGGGAGGGGCATGCTGGGAGTCAAGATTTATCAGTAGGTTGCCAAATAAAACACAGGACAATCAGTTGTATTTGAATTTCAGATAAGTAAAGAATATGTGTAAGTAGGTTCCATGCAATATTTGGGAAATACACTAAAAGTTACTCTTTGTTCACTTTTGTAGTATAAGTATGTCCTATGCAATATTTGGGACATACTTATCCTAAAATATTATTTTTTTATCTAAAATTTAAATTTAACCAGTCACCCAATATTTTTATTTGCTAAATCTAGCATCCCTATATTGGAAGCCATTAATGTGATAATCTATCACCTGCACTACTGTCTTTTTTAACCTTTATTATAAAATTCCTGCTTTGGGCTTTTCTGCCTCAGATAGTTCCAAAAGTGGGTGCTTGTTTCTTTGCTGTTCCCAGGTACTAAGAGCTACTTGATGTTTTCTGGAATTTACGAGGAGCAGTTTCCACTTAGCTCTGTTCATCTCATGTGTGATATCTTCCTTCTTGAATACTTTCTCTTCTGGAACAGGTTTGCTCTGGAGTCACCCATCTCTATTTTTCCTGAAACAGGTCTCCCCCACTGGTCCCAGAGTTCCTTCTAGACACAGTCTCTTCATCTTTTTTGCATCACAGATTCCTTCGTAGTAGGGTGAGGATTATGGACCCCTTCTCAGAGTAATGCTTTTAAATACATAAAACACAAGGGAGTATTAAGGAACTACATTGAAATTCAGCTATCAAAATATTGATGAAACAAAAAACAAATAAGCACCATGATTTAGTAGTGTATGTACTTCTTTTTTCTTTTTTTAGTTAATTAATTAAATTAATTTATTTGGTTGTGTTGGGTCTTAGCTGTGGCAGGTGGCCTCCTTAGTTGTGGCTCAAGGGCTCCTTAGTTGTGGCTTGCCGGCTCCTTAGTTGCGGCATGAGGGCTCCTCAGTTTTGGCATATGAACGCTTAGTGCGGCATGCATGTGGGATCCTAGTTCCCGGACCAGGTATCATCGAACCAGGGCCCCCTGCATTGGGAGCATGGAGTCTCAACCACTGCACCACCAGGGAAGTCCCTGTACTTCTTTATTAACACATTAAATATTAAGATCTAGAGACAGGTCTCCTTCAAAGTAGTAGGTGAGTGTAAACAATATTTCAAGATGTCTGCAACAACTGTAATATTGATGTGATGCAGAAATACCTTGATTCTTTTGGTGACAGGGTCAAAGGCACTGAAAGAAATGCCAAATATCAGAGGTTAGTAAAAATAAAGATGAAAAATTTTTTGCCACCCAATTTTATAGACTCCTGAGTTCTATCCACAGCTTCCCAAGGGGTCCCTGCATCTAGAACAATCTGAAATCAATCTTCTTTTCTCTGGTGGTCTTCTGGCTCCTGTAGCAGAAGCATCTCATTTCACTTTGAAACTACAAGTGATTAACTACAGTTAAAAACACTGCAAAGCAAATGTAAGTTAAACGAGTTAAATATTAAGACCTTTTTAAAAAAAAAATTAATGGTCACTATGGCCACATTATCTAAAGGATGGAGTGGAGTCTCTCATGATATTTCCTGTCCAGATGGTCTCCACGTATTTTGGGGACTGGGGCTTTGCAGATTAAGCTCTCAAAATTAATTCAAACCATGATCTGTGATTTTAGCTTGTAATTACCGTTTGAACCAAATTGTTCTTCTCCCTGATGATGGTTATTGATTATCATACAGTTATTTACCCGACATTGTTTCCTCAGTAAGTGTCCCCCTTTCTCCACGGAGATGGCGTCACTGATCGAACGTCCTTCCAGAAGGGGTAATTAATTTGGGCTTTTCTAGCCGTATCTACGCAGGTGCTGGGCTTCTCTTGGCGTCAGGATACCACCCTCTCCTGCTTTCACTTCTACCTCACTAGCTTTGTCCTTCTCCCCTGCTGACTTGTTATCCTCTGTCTGATTGCAAAACGACAAAGTGCACCTGCACTCAGTCCGGGGTCCTCTTCTTGTGTGTGTTCTTTCTTGAGTGATCACATCCAGCCCAAGCTTTTCTAAACCATGTATTTGGTGATAATGTTGAAATTATCATCTCTGGGCCTGACCTTCCTCTGCTCCAGATCCCCATATCCATTATCCCTTTCACATGTCCAGTTCAGCTTTGTATGGACATCTCAAGTGTGACATGGGCAAACGGTTGACACTTATCCTTCAAATCTGTCTTCCAGAACTTTCCGTCTCAGTGATATTGGCACAACCCACCCAGAAGCTCAAGCAAAACAACTAGAAGTCATTCTCAGTTTCTTTATTTCCCTTAAGCCCTCGCAAAGGCAAGTCTCGTTGGCTAACTCTCCCCCTGCCCCATCTGACCACCGCTTAGCCATTTCTACTGCCATTACCTCCGTGGAGCCCCATCATCTTTCATGTCACCTCCTACCTAGACGGTGGCAATAGCTTTCTAATCAATTCTCCCCCTTCTCTTGCCCCCTTTATCTCCTCTTTCTATAGCAGCCAAAGTGATCTTTTAAGTTACATTACATCATGCCCACGCTTAAAGCCCTCTGACCCCTCCCCATTGCTCTTAGAATAAAATCCAGTTCTCAGGTGGCCTGTACAATTGTACTTCATTGATCCCTGCCGACCTCTTGGGCCTCGGCACTTCCCACGTTTTGTTCACTGAGTTCCAGCCACACTGGCTGCCTCTCTGTCCTTGAATGCCCCAAACTTGACCCCCACTCAGAGTCTTTGCACTTGTTTCCCCATCTTTCTGGAAACTGATGCTCTCATAATGTTGCCTCCTGATGCTTCTCCCCATTCAGCATCATTCACACTCATGGTTCACTTCTTTGGTGACCTCTCGGTGGCCTTTGAGCAGGCTTCTCAGTCACTGGAATTGAGCAGATTGTTTCAGTCCCTCAGCCTTCCATTGTCCTATTTTGATTTCTTCGTAGCACTTAACACTCAACTAGAGTCTGTTGTTCATTTATGGGCTCAATTCTCTATTCACTGTCTTCTCTCTAGAAGGAAACTTAACGACAGCACAGCTTTTGTCAAACATGTTTACCCTTGAATCTCCAGCACCAGGAACCATGCCTGATTCCTAGTAATCGCCCAATAATTTTTTGTTGGCCAGTCTGGAGAAACGGATGGGCTACTGTGTTGGTACTCTGTCCTCTGGATACCCCTAGGAACTGATCATCAGTGTTGGTGTGAGGTTAGGGATCTCGTCTCTGGCCAAGATGCACAGTAGTGTTATCTGGACCATTTGTGAGTTGAATCCAAAGCCTTGGTCTTGTAATTTTGAACTCATTTGTACTGAGTCTACTACTGAGGTACCCAGTAAGACACTTCATACCCTCAGAGACGGTTGATTGTCTAATGCATTGATTGATTGATTGATTTTCAAAATCTAACCTTTACTCTGTGTCTGTTCTGAGCCAGACACTGACAAGCAATAAGGTGATATCTACCCTCATGAGCTCCCCCTCTGAGAAGAGGACAAGGGAAACCCAGTTTGGGGGCTTTGAAACCCACTCTATTGGGATCAAAGAGGTCTTTTTAGAAGCAGGTGCCTGGATAAAGTTCCAAGGCAGGAGCTAGAGGAATCCAGATACAGGACGGGAGTGGTGCGTGAGGAACTCTTTTAGGAAGAGGGAGAAGCACGTGCAAAGAAATTGAAGACACTGGGGATATGGTGTTTCCAGAAAAGTAGAAGAAGCTCAGCGGGACTGGAGTGTAGCCTGGACTAGGAAGTTGTAACAAGAGACAAGGCCAGAGAGCTCAGTGGAAGATCATGAAAGGTCTCATGTATGATGTACAGGAGCAAAACGGAGAGTCACCAACAGATTATAATTAAAGAAGATCACTTCTAGTTGTTGGAAGATGGCTTTGAGGGGGTGATGAGCGGGAATGAAGAGATTATCTTTTCAGGACTCAAATTTTGGACGGGAGATGGGAGAGAGGGATCTTTACTCAGTTCCTGTGTAAGAAGCAGCTCGAGACCTATAACCAGGACGCTAAGACTTTGGATGCCGACCATTCTGCTAAGTGCCGTGTGTGTGGTCTCCAAAAATATAGACAGCGTTCTTATGTTTCATTTTTATGTCTAGAGGACTGCTCTGGCTGAATTCTTTCTCATATACTTCGATTAGATAAAAAGAACTGCTGAGTCTCTAGATTTTTCACTCCGTTTTACTTACCTCTCTCAGTTGACCCTTGATTTCCACTGAATAACCCCACAGGGCAAAGCTCTGTGGTCCTCAAACAACTTTACCAACCATCTGGCTGGTCCCTGAGTAACTATTGAGTCTGTAATGGGTGGATTAGGGGTTTACTGAGATCCCAGCTATTAAGCTGCTCTTGTAGGACAAATGGATTATGTCCTATAATTGGCCACCAATAGAGACCAGGTCCAGGGCAGGATGGGGGTAGGTATTATAGGAGGGAGGAGTGGAACGGGAAAAAGAAACAAGGGATCCCAGTGCTGGGGGCACAGCTGCTACTCATCAGGAGTAGGGAACAGGACAGACTGGAAGGCATCCAGCGTACCTCCCTTGCTTTAATTATCAAAGTGTCAAGTGAATAAGCCCTTTTACCTGCTGTACCTAAGTGTGCATTCGACAAAGAGACTCTGGAGGCGGAGGATGAATCATACCTGTACATTGGAATATGGAACTCTCATAGATTCTATTGCTGAAAGGAGGCTTTTGCCATTCACCCATGTAGACAAATCCTACTCAACTGGCTGCATAGGGGAAAACACCAAGGCTGCGGGAGGAGGGAGGGTGGTCAGATTCGCAGAGCTATTGAGTAACAAGCTTAGACTCTGGTCTCCTTGGTGTAATTTAAGAATGTTTCTATTATATTCCTCTCCTGAAGCAAGAATCACTGAGACAGTGGGAAAGGGATTGGATATTAACTACATTCAAGGAATGGTTAGGATGTTTGACCTTGGCATGAGTCTTAGGCATACAGTGATGAATTCCTACACCTGCTCAGGTCTTTGTTCAAATCTCAAATCAGCCCAGAACCCCTACCCAAGTTGCAGTTGCATCTCTCCAGTTACTTCCTTATTATTCCTCCTTGGCTTTTTCGCAATATATAAGATATATATGGTGATATGGCACACAGAATTCATTCCAGATTCCTTCTAGAGTACCTTCCTGTACTACTGAGGTGGGAAAGCTAGCAGTTACATTTCCCAGACTCCCTTGAAGTTAAGTTATCAAAACCATCAATTCCATCAATTATATGCACTTGCATGAGGCTTGGAAGGTGGAGGCCATTTTTTTTTTTGCTAGAGTAGCTGGGATGTTGGATTTTTCTGCAGCAGGGTTCCAGGCTCCAGTCACTGCCTTCCTGCATGTGGAAAGGCGGTTCCTGCTGAAGGGGCAGCTCGAGAGGCTTCTTGATCATGGGATCACAAGACAGTAGTGTATTCTTGAAATCAGTGGTCCTGGTGTAGCCTTCCTGATTGTGGCAGAGGTAGAAGCTGCCTGGTAAAAATGAGCAACTCATTCTTAGAGGTTGAGCGTGGAGCATGTTCTGCTAATCCTAACAATGATTTTTTTTTAAGTGCTCGTGGTAGATGATTTGCAAAAATGGCCACAATCCCTATTCCTCCTAACATCCATGCCTCTTTGCAATGAACCTTTGCAGGTCATCCCATGGAGAGATGGAGTCTCTTTCCCCACTCCTAGAATTTGGGCTGGCCTTGTAACTTGCTTTAACCAACAGAATGAGGCAAAGTAACATGGCCCATTCTGAACCTACTCCTTAAGAGGCATTTTCCTTTTTGTAACCCTCTCAGAAGCTGTGTGAAAAGTTAAAGCTAGGCTGCTAAATGATCATTAATATGTGGCCCAGTTGTACTCATCACACTCAATCAACAGATGCAGTGAGGCTTAGCTAATTTGCAATTGACCACAGACAAGAGGCACCCAGCCAAGACCAGAAGAACTGCCCAGCCAAGCTCAACCCAAATTGACAGCCCACAGAATTGTGAGCTAAGTAAATGGCTCTTGTTATAAGCCACAACATTCGGGGTGGTTTGTTACACAGTAAGAGAGAACGGGCAGAACCCCTACCTGGGAAATAAATCCACTAATGCTTAAAATAACTAGAGGGGTTTTTGTTGCTTAAAACTGAGCCTTGATTGATACATACTTAAATTCAACAATTTTTTTTTTTTTTTGCGGTACGCGGGCCTCTCACTGTTGTGGCCTCTCCCGTTGCGGAGCACAGGCTCCGGACGCGCAGGCTCAGCGGCCATGGCTTACGGGCCCAGCCGCTCCGCGGCATGTGGGACCCTCCCAGAATGGGGCACGAACCTGTGTCCCTTGCATCGGCAGGCGGACTCCCAACCACTGCGCCACCAGGGAAGCCCCAAATTCAACAATTTTAAGACCAAGATCATCATATCCCCGGACAGATGCTGGTTCTCTTCTGGAGTTTCCACCTTGTGATGTGCAACTCTTTCTTCTCCTAACCATCGTATCAGATCGGTCACTGAGATTTGTTGTTTCTATTTCCCAATATACCGTTGTGTCTACTGTCTAGGCCACCCGGTTCATGTCACCTTCCTTTCCTGCTTGGAGAACCATCGCCTCCCTGTTGGTTTTCCTGCCTTCACCCTTGTCCTCTTCCCTTCTCTTCTCTACAAAGCAGCTGGGCTGATAGTTCAAACCTACAGATCTGATTGCGGTGTACAGACCCCTCCATGACGCGCTTCACCAGCCTCATAATGCAGAACTCTCACCCTCTCTCTCCAAGACATAGACTCTCTTCCTTTCCTTCAGTTTCTCGAACCCTCTTTTCACCTTTCCATCTCAAGACCTTTGCACATGCCGATCGTCATGCCTGCAACAATTTGCCTGTGTACTTTGTTATTTCCTACCCAACATTCAGAGCTCAGCATAAGTGTTATATATAAATATAAGGACTGTGTGGTTTACTGGCCTATTATACATAATATATAAAAATCATGTAATTGATATAATATATAGTATATAGTAATTATTGTATAATATATAATTATAGATAATACAATATATAATTATATATACAAGATAATTAAATATCATATAATTTATATATTTATAATTATATATAGTGTATATATAAATTTATTTATATATGTATATGTAAATATATATATACATATAAAAAGTACTTATATAACATATTTATTTATATAGGTATAAAAATAAATATTAATAATATACTCATTATTGGAATATTATATATAATATATACTTTTATATATAGCATAATTTATAATATATATAAATTATTTTATGTTTAATTTATAATTTATATTGTATAAATTATATCATTTATATATGTTTTATACACACACACACACACACACACACACACACACACAGACACACACACAGTATTCCACTATACCACATTTTCTTTATCCATTCATCCTATATATTCCGATTTTGTAGACCTGGGTTCAGATCTGGGCATCTTCATCTTTAGCAGAATTCCTGGGGAAATGTCCATGGACCACACTTGGGGAAAATGTGTAAGTGGAGGCTCTAAAGGTATGGAAACAATGTAGGATTGCCTTATGTCTTCAGTAAGTATTTAAGATGCACCAGCTATGCTGGGACAAAGTGAGAGAGTGGCATTGACATATATACACTATATATGTCAATATATAGTGTAAGCAGTGTAGCACAGGGAGATCAGCTGGGTATTTTTTGACTACCTAGAGGGTGGGATAGGGAGGGTGGGAGGGAGACGCAAGAGGGAGGGGATATGGGGATATATGTATATGTATAGCTGATTCACTTTGTTATAAAGCAGAAACTAACACACCATTGTAAAGCAATTATACTCCAATAAAGATGTTAAAATAAATAAATTAAAAAAGATGCACCAGCTCTGCCTCTGGGTGTGTAGATGTGTATGTCATGGACCTAGCCTCCAAGTATCTTATTTTAACTGGGGATTCAAGCTTTTCCTGCATGAAGTATTTAAGTGTACGGTATATGACAAAATGTCCTAAGAAGAACTTTCTCTTATATGTCAGGGATATGTGGAGGTGGGAGAAAACAAAGTTCTTAAGATGCTAATTTCTCACTTGAGACTTGGGAGAAAATTTGGCTGCTGGAGAGAGCAGTGACTTACAGTCTCTGTGGTTTTGTGTTCCATCTTTCCCTGAACTAACTGTATAACCTTAGGCAAGTTATTTAACATTTTCTGAGTCTCAGTATCTTCCTTTATAAAAAAAGAGATGACGATGAAGAGAAAGCAATTCCTATCTTACAGTGTTGTGTATTAGAAATATTATGGGTGATGTACCTAGCCCAGAGCTTGGGCTTCTAGTGAGGACTCAGATGGTGAATTATATTATTAATCCTGAATCGTTAAGCAGTACATAACTACAGCTCTTCCTGGTTGTAACTTCAGGCTTCAATGGGAGAGCTTCTGTGACCAAGGAAAGGCATCTTGGGTTTAAGTGTTCACTCTCTCCTTTACTAGCTGTATGACTTTTAGCACTTTATCTCTATTTTCTGAATCACACTTTGTTCATCTTTATTATTTTTTAATATTTTATTTATTTTATTTATTATGTTGGCTGAGCAGGGTCTTAGTTGCAGCACACGGGATCTTCGTTGGGGCATGTGGGATCTTCAGTTGTGTCATGCGTACTCTTAGTTGCTGCATGCATGCAGGATCTAGTTCCCCAACCAGGGATTGAACCCGGGCCCCCTGCAATGGGAGTGCAGAGTCTTACCCACTGGACCACCAGGGAAGTCCCCTGTTCATCTTTAAACTGAGAGTAAGACTATGTATCACAAGTTCTTATAACCTAAGTTAAATGAAAAAAAAGTAGTTAAAAACCTAGCATGGTGCTCTGAATATAATATTTGGTCTTCAATAAATGCTTATTTAGTAGCTTCCAGCACTGGGATTAAAGAAGGAGTACTCTTAGATATAAGAAAGTACCCACCCATTGTTTAAGAAAGGGACTTAGGAATCAAAGGGACTAGAGGAAACTAATACTGACCAAAGATCATGTCTCTGTGAAATTTGGAGAGTTTGGTAACCTTTTCAGTTAAAATACAAGATTCTTTTGTTGCAAGAGATACCAAACCCAACTGACACATGATTGAGAAAAAAAAAATCAAAAGGAGTATTCTATCTAATGAATATCTTATGTAATTGACAAGTTCAGACTAGGGCCAGATTCAGGCATGGCTGTATCAAGTGGTCATCAGGATGTAGTCACGCTGTCCGCATCTCCTGGTGCTACCTTTCACTGTTGGCTCCATTAGTGGGCTCCCTACCAGTGGAGACAAAATGGCTTCTAGCAGCTTGTAGTCTTCATCCTGTTCTCTCCTCAATCCAGGCAGAAGGAACATTCCTCTTCTCTAAATTCTTTAGCATAAGAACTTGAATTAATGAAGACTGAATTGACCTGGGTCATTTGTCCATCTGGCCCCCTTTTATGAACAAAGATGGAACACCATGATTGGCATGGAACTGGGCCGTGTGCCTACCCCTGAATCTGGCATGGCTGAGTCTAGCCATAACTCAAATTCCTAGGACTGAGAGGTAGAGGGCAGTGGATCTCCCCTAACATGTGAGTGTTATAATCAGAAGGGGCAATGGATGCTAGATAAATTAAAAACAACAGATTCCACTACATTCGTTTCTCTTCTTTTGCTATTTATATTCATCCCTCTCTATTCCCTAGTCCTGACATCCTAGGAAGAAGAAACTGTGGGCTTGTTTTCCACAGTAAAATTTGGGAGCCTGGACTGCATCCTAATTTGAAACTAGTCTTTGGTGGGAGACAAATCTGAGAAATAGAGGCAGCAGTAAGGAGGAATAGGAGGCTGGATTCATCCCTGGAGGCTTTCAGAAGGGGAAAAGGACCCATGGGAAGTCAGTCTGGGAGAAATGTACTTACTTCAACATTCATGGTTCCTGGATGCCGGCTGTGCCACCCAATTTCTCCCCTCCAAATCCCACTTTCATCGGAAAAATGCAGCTTACAGTTCAGGGAAGCCTGTGTGACCTGAGTCCTTCCTCTTGGCTCACACCACGGTGTCCCATGGGTCATCTGCTGGAGGGCAACCATTCATCTGCTGAGCAGGACTCTAGCCATTGGGTGGCTCATTAATCTGTGCCCCAAGGGGGCTAGAGCTATTAAAATAGACTCCATGCCCAGGAACTGAGCAAAATACATTGACCAGCCTTTATATCCAAGGCAGCAGCTGCAGCCAGATTGCAGCAGTGGCAGCCTCCCTGCACTCAGCATTTTCCTCGTAGAAAACAAGATCACTAAATGACTTCCATATCCTTCCTTCATCTGCGGACCCCAGAGATCACTGGCAGCCTTTGCCAGTTGGTACATTTGCTCCGTCCCTGTTCTCATCCATTTTTCTTGTTGTCATGGAGGAAGACTTAACAAAACACTCACATCGATAATTCTGATGCCCTGTAAATGGCCAAATCCCCAAGAGAGCCCCTTGGCCTCTCTGTTCACTTTGCCTCCTTCCCCTGCCACCCTCGTTGTTACACAACAGCATCTCTTTACTGTGATGTCAGCCCAGAACGTGGTAATAACTTGTAGCTCTATACCTTCTGACTCTCCAGTTATGAATCTTTCTGTGCTGAAAACACTAAAGTGGTCTCTGACTTCGGACTTTTGTGTCCAAAACAATGCTGATAACTTCCTTAGAGGAGCCATCTCATCAACTTATCAAGGAGCTGGCCCCAAGGCAGGGGTACCCGTAGGTACAACTACAATTAATTAGAAATATGGAATGATTGTGGTTTGGTGTAAAAGCTTACTGTTATGTTTTAAGCTCCAGGGGTAAATTTAAACCACATAGCCCAGTGGTTCTCAGCTGGGACTGGTGCCTTCTTCCCCAAGAAGACATTTGGCAATATCTGGAGACGTTTTTGGTTGTCACAATTTGGTGATGGTGGTGGGCTGTTGCTCCAGGTATCTGGCGTATAGAGAGCAGGGATGCTACTGAACATTCTACAATGCCCAGGACAGCCCCCCACAGCCAAGGATTATCCAGCCCCAAATGTTAACAGAGCCAGTGATGAGAAACTATGACGTAGAGTAAGGACAGTTATGAATTACTCATTAGTCATTTGATTCACTCATTCATTTAGCACTTGACAATGAAGCACCCAGGAGGTGTCAGACACTATTCTATATATCAGGAATTTAACTGTGACTGAGACTGTCTGGATACTTGTTCCCATGGAGCTATTATTCTAGTGGGAGACTCTGATAATAGATATATAAACAAATAAGATAATTTAGAAAGTAATATAGGCCATCAAAAAAAAAAAAAGGAGTGAATTTGAGATAGGACTGGGAGGTCCTGTTAGATATGGAGATTGTGGAATCAGCATTTGATCTGAGACCTGAAATGTGAAAGGAAGCCAGCGAGTGAAAATCATGAAGGAGAATGTTTCAGGCAGGGAGAGTGGCAAGTGCAAAGGTCCTGAGGCAGGAAATCCAGGCTTGTTTGGGGAAGGGAAGGAAGACTAAGGTGTCTGGAAAAAACTGAGTAAAAGGGAGGACAGAAGAGATAAGAGAAGGGACTGGACTGATCCTCAAGAGCAAGGTCGACATATTTGATCTGTAAAGGGCCAGATGGCAAATATTTCAGCTTTGGGGTCCTAACAGTCTGAAGCTACTCAACTCTTTCATTGTAGTACAAAAGCAGCCATAGACAATATGCAAATGAGTGGGCATGGCCATGTCCCAATAAAGCTTTGTTTACAGAATTGGGTGGTGGGCTGTAGTTAGCTGGTCCCTGGTATAAGATGTTGCAGGACCTCGGGAGGGGTTTGAATTTTAAGTACCTATGGACAATTTAAAGCAAGAGAATAAAGATTACTTTAATTTTTTATAATGAAATATTTTAATAAGCAACAATAAAACACATATGTATATGTATAGAAAAAGCTCTAGAATTGTATACCATGCTGTTACCAGAAGATAGCTGTGGGTGGTGGGACTATAGGTTGACTTTCACTTTCTATTTTCGACATTTTTGCATTGTATGAATTACTTTGGCAATACTAACAATTTTTTATGTTTTTCATTTCTAATTTGTATTAGAGTATAGTTGATTCACAATGTTGTGTTACTTTCTGCTGTACAGCAGAGTGAATCAGTTATGCATATACATATATCCACTATTTTTTAGATTCTTTTCCCATATTGGTCATTACAGAGTATTGAATAGAGTTCACTGTGCTATACAGTAGGTCCTTATTAGTTATCTATCTTACATATGGTAGTGTGTATATGTCAATCCCCATCTCCCAATTTATCCCTTCCCTCCTTCCCCCCCGGTAACCATAAGTTCGTTTTCTACATCTGTGACTCTATTTCTGTTTTGTAGATAAGTTCATTTGTACCAGTTTTTTTTTTTTTTTGCGGTACGCGGACCTCTCACTGTTGTGGCCTCTCCCGTTGTGGAGCACAGGCTCCGGATGTGCAGGCTCAGCGGCCATGGCTCATGGGCCCAGCTGCTCTGCGGCATGTGGGATCTTCCCGGACCGGGGCACGAACCCTTGTCCCCTGCATCGGCAGGCGGACTCTCAACTGCTGTGCCACCAGGGAAGCCCTGTACCAGTTTTTTAGATTCCACACGTAAGCAGTAGCATATGACATTTGTCCTTCTCTGTCTGACTGACTTCACTCAGTATTACAATTTCTAGGTCCACCCATGTTGCTGCAAATGGCATTATTTCGTTCTTTTTTATGGCTGAATAATATTCCATTGTATATATGTACCACATCTTCTTTATCTAATCCTCTGTTAATGGACGTTTAGGTTGCTTCCATGTCCTGGCTATTGTAAATAGTGTTGCAACGAACATTGGGGTGCATGTATCTTTTCCAGTTATGGTTTTCTCTGGGTATATGCCCAGGAATGGGATTGCTGGATCATATGGTAAAAAATAGTTTTAGTTTTTTAAGGAACCTCCATATTGTTCTCCATAGTAGCTGTACCAGTTTACTGATGAAAGAAATCAAAGATGCACAAACAGATGGAGAGATATACCATGTTCTTGGATTGGAAGAATCAATATTATCAAAATGACTATACTACCCAAAGCAATCTACAGATTCAATGCTATCGCTATTGAATTAACACTGGCATTTTTCACAGAATTAGAACAAAAAAATTACAATTTGTATGGAAACACAAAAGACCCTGAATAGCCAAAGCAATCTTGAGAAAGAAAAATGGAGCTGGAGGAATCAGGCTCCCTGTCTTCAGACTATACTGCAAAGCTACAGTAATCAAAACAATATGGTACTGGCACGGAAAAAGAAATACAGATCAGTGGAATAGGATAGAAAGTCCAGAGATAAATCTATACACCTGTGGTCAACTAATCTATGACAAAGGAGGCAAGAATATACAATGGGGAAAAGACAGTCTCTTCAATAAGTGATACTGGGAAAACTGGACAGCTACATGTAAAAGAATGAAATTAGAACACTCATAACACCATACATAAAAATAAACTCAAAATGAATTAAAGACCTAAATATAAAGCTGGAAACTATAAAGCTCTTAGAGGAAAATATAAGCAGAACATTCTCTGACATAAATTGCAGCAAGATCTTTTTGATCCACCTCCTAGAGTAATGAAAATAAAAACAAAAATAAACAAATGGGACCTAATTAAACTTATAAGCTTTTGCACAGCAAAGGAAACCATAAAGTAAACAAAAAGACAACACACAGAATGGGAGAAAATATTTGCAAAGGAAGCAACCAACAAGGGATTAATCTCCAAAATATACAAACGGCTCATGCAGCTCAAAAACCAAACAACCCAATCAACAAATGGGCAGAAAACCTAAATAGATGTTTTTCCAAAGAAGACATCCAGATGGCCAAAAAGCACATGAAAAGATGTTTGACTTCACTAATTATTAGAGAAATGCAAGTCAAAACTACAATGAGGTATCACCTCACACATGTCAGAATGGCCATCATCAAAAAATCTACAAAAAATAAATGCTGGAGAGGGTGTGGAGAAAGGGGAACCCTTCTACACTGTTGGTGGGAATAATGATTACTTTTAAATGTGGTTCATGAGAAAAATCTCGTCACTGGTTTTGTGATGTTATAGTCATAACACTTCACCTCTCGTGGCCAGGATGTCCTCCTTTGTAGAATTAAGTTGTCCAGGTTCCATCCTAGATTGCTGTGAAGATGGGGCAGCGTGGATGGGATGAGTGAAGTGCAGATTGCAAATGCACGTTATTGCTGCTCTTAGAAGTGTTTCCATCTGCAGAGGCCACAAAGCCCTCACACGTATCTTTGCAGCCTTCTAGTATGAGGAAAGGCTCTGTTTCAGAGCTTGGAGGAGCTTCCTGAAACTCCAGGAGGCAAAATTACTCATTTGCAATCGCAGAAGGCAGAAGCAGTTGTGTTTGGGCTCCCGCCCGCCTGTCTGCATGTTTTTCAGCTCAAATATAGACTTAGCGCTCACTGCCTCGTGGATGCTGCTTCTCCCCTAGGAAACCTATGAGCTTTATTTTCTTTGCAGAGGAATCACCTCTCCATGAAAAAAAGCCACTTCCTCTGCCTTGCTCACCCTTGGCAAATGCACCCTGTAGTCTGGCAGCTCAGTACCCAGGGGAGCTCAGATCAAGTTGACAGGGTGGGAACAGAGAGGCAGGAGCTGGGCCCTGGCAGCTGCACAGGTCTGCAAGGAAGTAACTGGCTCTTGGGGAGTGGCGGGAGAAATCCTGCCTGCCTGGGAGTCTAGGCAGGGTCAGCAGCTCTCTATTTCTTAGAATAGGACTCGAAGTCCTCGCCATGGCCCGACATAATCTGACCCCTCGTTATCTTTCTGCCTCACCGCTCTCATTCCCCCCTGCCTTTCTTGCTCTTCTCTGGCCACACTGGCCTGCCTGCTGTTCTCCAAAATGCCCAGCACATGGTCTTCTCTGGGCTTTTGCAAGAGCTGCTCCCTCTGTCTGGGTTACCTTTCCTCCAGCTCTTCTTTTGCTTGCTAGGTCACTTCATAGAAGTCTCTGCATCAGTGTCACCCCCTCAAAGTGGCTTTCCAGGCTAGTCTATTTAAAATTGCACCATACTCCGTCCATCACTTCCTATCCCTTTATTCTGCCTTATTTATTTTTTTATAGCACATCGTATTTTCCCACCTGATATTATATGTTTATGTGTCTATCTGTTTAGTTTCTGTCTGCCCCTTTAGAATATAATATACCTGAAGGCAGGGCTCCATCACATCTACGGCTGTATCCCTGTCTCCAACTCAGTGTACTACACGTAGTAGGAGATTAATACCTCTATATTGAATGAATGAAAGAATTCAGTTAGGATAGGACAGGTATCAGGTGTTGACAGGCAGATGGTCTTTAGTGGGTTAGTCTGGTAGGAGCTGAGCTCTCTGGCAGGTGTTGGGAACCCAGCAGTTTAAGATCTGGACAAATATAACATGCAGTCTGTATTAGAGTCACACTAGCTGCTACAACAAACGAGCTTCCATACTTCAGTGACTTAAGACAATCTTTATTTCTTGCTCATATAACAGTCCATTGTGTATTTTCCTATTAATGGGAAGTGGTGATTCAGGAACTCAGAATCCTTCAGTTTTGTGGTGCTGCCATCTCTAAGGGCTGTGAAGTCCTCTGCATCCAGCTGGAGATGGGGAATAAAAGGGTAGACAAAGCATACCCACATCTCACCCACCATGGCTTGGAGGAGACTCACTACTTCCACTCTACTCCACTGGCGAGAACTGATTGCCTGTCCCCATCTGGCTGCAATGGAGGCTGGAAAATTTTGCCTCTCACTGGGTACCTGCTTCCCAACGACAGCTCTATATTAAGAAATACTCTGTACTCTATACCCCAAATGCTGACAGACGTGTAACTGTCGCTGTCAGATGATCCTGGCTCTTTCATTTTCTTTGCTCTTTCCTACACTGACAGCCTTGCCTAGCACTAGTTTCCACAAAAGCCTTAGACATATTCATGCTTCCGATCCTACAAACCTTTTCTCTTGACTCTAGACACTCTCAAGCTACTGACATGGCCATCTTCTCCCCTTCCTTATTGCCAAATGTCTTGAAAGAATTCTCTACTGATTTCACTTTTCTCACACATTACTTTTTGCTTAGTTTACTGAAACTGCTCCAACTCAATGTCATCAATGACCTTATTGCTAAATCTGATATTCTCTTCTAAGCCTTAATCCTAGATGTCTTCTCTGCAAAATTTGACACCGTGGAACACAGCTTCCTGCCTGGAGCTCATGCCTTTCTGACCTTCCATTCTCCCGGTTCTCGTCTTACCTCTCTGACTGCCCTTTCTCAGTCACTGTGATGTTGTCTACTCAAGGTTGTTGTCACCCGATTTCTGTCCTTGATCCACCTCTCTCCTCCCTCTCCATGTTCTGGGACTGAAAATACCTGAAAACCCTTCTGTATTAGTTTCTGAGAGCTGCCATAACAAGTTACCACAAACTGGGTGGCTTAAAATAACAGAAATTTATTCTTTCACAGTTCTGGAGGCCAGAAGTCCAAAATCAATGTGTCATAGGGTTGGTTCATTCAGGAGGCTCTGAGGGATGCTCTGTTCCATGGCTGTCTCCTAGGTTTTGGTGGCTCCAGCAATCCTTGGTTTGCAGACCCATCAGTCTAATCCCCACCTCCATCATCACATGTCTTTCCCTCTGTGTTCTCTCTGTGTCTCAAATCTCCCTTTTCTTTCTCTTATTTGGACAATAGTCATTGGATTTAGGACCCACTTTAAGTGCAGGATGATCTCATTTCAACCTTAAATTAATTACATCCGCCAAGACCCTACTTACAAATAAGTGCACATTTGCAGTTACCAAGGGTTAGGACTTGGACATCTCTTTTGGGGGAGGGACCCTATTCAAACCACTACCCCTCCTAAATTTGTACCTCCATCACCAGCTTCTCCCCTGGGCTCCAGATCCACATTACTAACTCCCTACCACATGTCTCCAACGGTGCAGAAGAACTTCACACGCACAGGTCCAAACTGGCATTTATCATTTTTTTCTTACTTCTAATCATTCTCGATTTTCTCTTGTGGTGGATGGCTCACCATCTGTGCAGTCTTACAAGCTAGAAGCATGAGGCTCATCCTGGATTCCTTCCTCTCTTACCTCCCACCTCCAGTCAGGCACCAAGTTGTGTTGATCTGACTGGGAAATAGCCCCCAAGCCCTTCCATTTCCAGAATTTCCGTCTTGGTGCAGCTGTCAATGTTTATCACCCCTGGTTTGCTCACAGCCCCTTCACCAACTTCCTTCCCTCCTTCCTCTGGTTTATCATTAATGCTGCTGTCAGAGTTTTCCACCTAAAGATTATGAATCTGATCATGTTAGAGGTCCATAATCCTTTACCTAAACCAGGGAGTGCTCCAAAAGTTCAGAATCTTTCAGATTAAAGAAAATCAAGATACAGCACATTATGTAGGTCTAGCAGTGTACTCTGGGCCAGCACTCCATCCTCAGACACATAGGAGTAAAACGTATGAATATTCACATGAAGAGGGACCAATACAGATTGTAAACATCCTCGTGTAAGTTTAGTGTTCACTGCCAGGTGAGTTTGTGCCAAACTCATGAAAAAGTCTTCAGTTGTTGGCTTTTAGAATTTTAAGATTACGGATAATGGATTGTGGATTTGTACTCTTTTTCTAGAAACTTCTGCTAGCTTCTGTCTCTTTTAGCAGGATTTGAAAACTCGTGCCTTACAAATGGTCTGTGACCTACAGACATGTTGTGTTTGGCCATCACCATATTTGTAAACATCCCAAATTGAAAGTCTTCAGGAGAACATGCACCAACACTGCGTCAAGTTGGCCTGGTTTTCACCAGCACATGTTATCTCAACATCTTATGACTTCACATTCGTATTTTCTTCCTTATCCCTGTAGGTATTTAACCTTGAGTAGCCTACTCTCTAAGCTAATAGGCACACACAGTGTAGCATGCAAGGATGTCTGCAAATCAGAGTCCTAGGTGACTTCTCCAAGGCTATCCTGACCCCTTCTCTCATGTCTCCCTCAGCCTCCTCCTTATCCTGGGCACATCACATTATGCAGGTAAGTGGAAATCCTTAGACTATAGAGGTAAGCCCCATGCCTTGGCATATGCTCTTGCCTCTGCCTGAAATACTGTTTTACCACTATATTTCTGGAATTCAAGATTCATTTATTCAACAAAAATCTATAAAACACCTAATCACCAGTCCCTAGGAGGGTTCTAGGAATGTAGCAGAGGTTTAGACAGACAAATCCCTCCCTTCACACAGCCTACATAGTCTACCAAACTTAGCCTGGCTCATTAATCTTACCATTACTGTACAATTAAATGTAGTATTCATGCCACCTCAGTCTCTCTGATTCCTATGACTTTGCTCGTGACTCTTCCATGGCGTTTGTTAGAAAATGCATTGTATTTCCTTGTTTATTCAGATGTGCTGTCCACAGAGTGTGAGCTTCTAGAGACCGGAATTAGCCTGTATTAGTTCCTGTGACCCCTGGTTATAGCCACAGCTCTGTAGTAGCCATATTGCCTAGATTTGCTGTTTCCCTGTGTTCCCATGGCTTACTGTCTCTTGACTTAATTTTGTATGTCTGGAGTCACCCACTGTCCAACTTCTAGGTCAATGTAGCATATTTTAGATTTTTTGTTACAACAGTCTCTTCTAAGTACTCATTTCTGTGTAAGTCAGGATGGTGGAGATCACCGTGCTGCAGTCATAACCGCAAAGTCTTCATGCCTTAACACAACACGAGTTTATTTCTGCTGCTACTGTATGTCCAGCGTGGGTGAGATAGAGGCTCCCTCTTGACAGATACTTCCACAGTCATGGTGGCAGAGAGAGAGAGGTGGCAGTCTGTACCTGTGCTCTGAAAGCTTCTACTTGGAAGTGACACATGCTCTGTCTGTTTACAGTTCATTGGTTAAAGTAAGTCACCAATTACATAAAACTTTCCAGGGACGAGGAAGAACCTGGTAAAAGGAGAACTAGAATATTTGTGTATATTTCTAATAACTGTCCTAACCAGTCTCCACCTGTTAGCAGCTAGCACATAGTAGAGGTCTCCCTTCTAAGGGGCCAGAGGCAAGAATTCCTGAGGGTTAAGTCAATGAGGATCTGGTTTTGGAAGATTTGGGGTCTCAAGTTAGGTATGGAGGCAGGGTTTAGGCACAGGTGGGCCCCTTAATATTTAGGAGTCAAGGCTAAAGCATAATTCAGGGAACTGAGGTTCTAAGTGGGAGTTTGATCACAGGAGCAAAGTAAGAGTCTAGAATTGGTGCACATAGAACTGAACAAAGATTATGGAAAGTCATCTAAATTATTTGGGTAATGATCTAGAGCTCCTTAAATTTCCTTTGCTAGAGCCATAATTAATTAATTGAAGACCTACTATGTGCTGGGCCTCATCATGGGCTGTGAGGCCCATTGTAACCTGATTCCTGCCAACCTTTCTCTCTCCCTGTCCTTCCTGTTGCCCCGCCACGTGGGTGGGCGTTTCTGCTCCTGAAATAATTAAGACTCAGGGCTTTGCACATGCCCTCATCTCCTTATCTGGAATGCCTTCCCTTTTCATCTTTAGGTGGCCGGTTCTGCCTCATTATTCAGACCTCGGCTTAAATGTCATCCTATTTCAGTCCACCCTATTCAATATTCCTCCCACCTCCCCTTAGAACAGGGGTGGGCAAAATATAGTCCCTGGGCCTGCCCCCTGTTTCTGGGAATAAAGTTTTATTCCTCATCCCTTTACATGTTGTCCGTGGCTGCTTGCATCCTGCAACAGGTGAGTTGAGTAGTTGTGACACAGACCCTATAGCCCACAAAGCTAAAACTATTTACTCTCTGGCTCTTGTCAGAAAACGTTTGCCAGGCCCTGCTCTGGAGTCACTCTATAGCCATCAATTCTATTTTCCTTGTTACACTATTCTATGAAATCATCTCGTTTGTTATTTCAGCCTCCCCTTCCCTAGTAGAATGTGAATTCCATGAGAGCAGGGACGTTGTCTCTATCTTGCTCATGGCTGTAACCCCAGAGCATTTGGAGGTGTTCAATGAATGTGTATTGTTCGACTGACTAAATGCTCTGAGAACCTGGGGAGGGGCTCAGTCTGACAAATGTATGTCGGTGGGAGGAGGGAAGAATGGGCAGTCAGGAAGTGGGGTGCATTTTCCAAATTTGGATTTTTGTAAACCAGCCGCCAGCACCCCCATTTGTTGTTTAAACCGTGAAAATGAAGTGCAAGAAATCAATTTCATAGCATGGCCTAGGAGTCGATGGGGTGTGGTCTGTGATAGGCTCTTGTTGTAATGAGGCTCCCAACCTCCTCAAAGGGCTCTAGCAACCACGAGGCAAAGAGGCATGAGATCGGCTCAGGGCACTACCCCCCAAGACATGAAATTCCCGCAAGGAATCAGCGCTTCATGAAACGCTACAGCCCCCAGCCCGCGGCACTGTTGACTCATCCAGTGCTGTACCACCCGAGATGGCGCTGCTTTCCATGGAAGCCAACAGCCCCAATATAACGCCTTCCTGTGTGCAAATGATGCTTTTTAAAAAAGTAGACTAGCTTCCCAAATTACATTTGTTGGAGAAATCAGTAGCAATGACTTGCAGGCTCAGGCAGTGCCTTTGAGGAGGAAAAGATTGAGGAGGCAAACGGAGAAGGGTTGGGGAATAGAAAGGAGGCAGCCGGGTGTGCTGGTCGATTTCACACTCCAGGACCTTCTAGTGGAAGTGGAGGGGCGAAACGAAAGGGATCCTCTCTAGAAGCATCGGAGTCACGGAAATGTGTTAGCCTAGAGATGCATTTGTGCAAACAGCCATCACCCTACTCTCACATCCTTCTCTTACTCTTCGCACCGACCACGCCAGCAAGGTCTGTAGGTCCCACCTCTAAAACACCTCCTGAATCTCACCTCCCCTCTCGATCACAACTATACATCCTGGCTCAGCTGTCATCAGCTCACACTTGGACTCATGCAAAGGCCCCCTAACTGGTTCTCCTGTGTCTACTCTTACTGTTGCGTCAAAACCCATCCTTTTCACCTGAGCCAGAGTGATTTCCCAACAACAAAATGCAGATCAAGTCACCGTTCTGTTGGAAACCCTCTGCTGTCCTTACCGTGGTCCATGAGCCTGAATAACGCGACCCTTACATACTGTCTCCAAGCTCATCCCTTCTTCATTCCCACCCCACCAGATACCCAGGTCCCCTCGCTCTGCCTCCAACATGATAAACTTGTTCTTCCTGAGAGCACGTCTCTCAGTGCTCGTTCTGCCTAGTATAGCTTTGCCCTCTGATCTTTCCCACCAGCTCCTTCTGCTTATTCAGGTCTCAGCTCTTCAGAGAGGCCATCCTGACCCCTTGTTTATAAGAAACCCCAGTGACTCTCTCTTACATTCCCCTGCATTATTTTCCTCATAGCATCATGACTATATAACCTATCTTGTTTATTCCTGTACTTGCTTCTTATCTCTCTTACCTTCTACAACACTTTAGCCCCAGGGCCTTGAACTGTACCCAGCGCAGAGTAGGCACTTAAGAAATAGCTATGGAACATTTGAATGCTACTGCCTTCAGAATGACAACTCTTCTATTAAAAAAGACTGGACACATGCTGGTCATTCATTCATTCATTTATTCAATACATTTCCTGAGTAGCTGCCAGCCTCTCTGCTTGATGCTGTGGGTAGAGACAGGAAGACTCAGTCATTGCCCCTAGGTAGATTTTACTATGGGGAGGAGGACAGATATAGCATTGGTGGCGAGCAAAGATTTCAGCCTGGTAGGTGCAAGAGCAGGACTGTGAACAATAGCCAGAGTCCTTCAGAGCCTGGGGAGCCGTGCTTATATTCCCTGATGGAGAGGAGAAGACTGCCGAGGAGGTAGCACTTCAGTTGGGTTTTGAAGGATGATTAGGAGTTTGTTAGCTGTAGAGAGGGCGTGGACGATATAGGACACTTAGTCAAAAATCAGTTTGCCAGAAACAGAAATAACATAGGAAGGGTAAGGAGGAGAGATGGGTTTCAAGGCTTTGCTTGTGTGATCTTCTCAGTAATGAAAAGAAGGGAGGGAGGGAGAAAGAGAAATCACAGGGAGGAGTGGATTGAACAGCCATTCCTCACCTTCATTCTCTTCCTCCAAGCGACATCATCTGAGATACTACTTTTCTTTCAATTAGTTACTGAACCAATACTGAGCGCCCAAATGTATCAAGTTCTAAGGATACGTAATGAACATGATGGGTAACTCCCTCCTCTTGGGGAGTTCATAGTCCCCAAGGGAGGGGACAGTTGCAGACAGAAAGGTGGGTGTGGTCCATCTGGCCAGGGTTTTATCTAGGAAACTGTGCTTTCTCAGTGTTAGCAGATACGTGTCATGTTTAAATGCACAGGCTCTGGAATCTGACTAGAACTAGGTTCTAATCTGCCTTAAGTGAGTCTTGGTCTTTTCTCGTGTAGTGAAGTAGGGTTAAAAAGGAGTGGAAGGCATGAAAGGAACTAATGCAGGTACAGTGTTTAGCAGTATCTAGCATCTTGTACTCAGTACACACCAGCAATTCCTACCATTGCAGCCTCTGTTTTTTGAGCTCTCACCGCGGGCCAGGCTGTGTGCTGAGAGTATCTCAGTGAATCTTCCCAACCGAATGACAGAGGTACCATTACCATCATTATTATCTACCTTGTATAGATGCTGCTGCTGAACAGAGCAGCTAAGTCACTTTCTCAAGGTCACACAGCTTGGTGTGGGTCACTCCAGAGCCCTCTGTGCAGTGCCTCCCTTACTGACAGCCACAGAGTCCCTGCTGCTCCACTGTACCAGGTCTGGGCATCTAGTCAATACCCAATTCATGTGACATGAGACCAAGACTTTCTTCACAACCTTCTGACCCCTGGTCCCAACTCTTCCGCCTACTGGCCATGACCTTAGGCCCACAGTTTGCCTGCTTCTGAGGCTCAGTTTCCCTATCTGTAAAAAGAGAGGGACTAGGGCTTCCCTGGTGGCGCAGTGGTTGAGAGTCCGCCTGCCGATGCAGGGGACACAGGTTCGTGCCCCGGTCCGGGAAAATCCCACATGCCACGGAGCAGCTAGGCCCATGAGCCATGGCCACTGAGTCTGTGCGTCCAGAGCCTGTGCTCCGCAACGGGAGAGGCCACAACGATGAGAGGCCCGTGTACCGCAAAAAAAAAAAAAAAAAAA